>NW_026648363.1:0-109127 GCF_030028045.1 Hippopotamus amphibius kiboko
TGCTACGATTGTGGTGAGGCTGTCATGGCCACCAGGTGTCACCTTGGCCTGGTCACAACCCACACAGCATGGTGCCACCTCTTGCAGGTCACCCATGTGGCAAGGCCATCACTGCTGCCGGGTGTCACCTCAGCTCGGTCACAACCTGCCAGCAGGAAGCCACCTAGTATAGGTCACCAGGGTTGCAAGGCTGTCACAGCTGCAGGGTGTCCATTGGCCCCATCGCACCTTGCCTGGCAGGGTGTTACCATGTGTGTGCCACCCAAGTGGTGAGGCCATCACAGCCACCAGGTGCCACCTCGGCCCTGTAACACCCCACCTGGTGGGGTGCAACCTTGCACTTGCCACCCATGTAGCTGGGCCATCACAGCACCATGGGTCACCTCGGCACCCTTACACCCTGCCCAGAGCGGTGGCACTTTGCAGCTTCCACCCACATTGCAAGGCCATTACAGCTGCTGAGTGTCACTTCAGCCCCACCACACCCTGCCTGGTGGGGTGTCAACTCATGTGATTCACCCATGTGGTGAGGCCACCAGGGATATCAGGCCTCACCTCAGCCCAGGCACATCCACCCTGTGGGGTGCCACCTTACATGTGTAAGCCATGTGGTGAGGCCGTCAGTGTTGCCAGGTCTCACCTCAGCCCAGGGACACCATGTGCGGCCTGGAGCCACTTCATGCATGCCACCCACATGGCAAGGCCATGATGGCCACAGGGTGTCACCTAGGATTATCAAACACAGCCCAACAGTGTACCACCTTGCGCATGCCATGCATGTGGTGATGCTGTCATGACCATCAGGTATCACCTTGAATTGGGCACATCCCATCAGGCAGGGTGCCATCTCGTGAGGGTCACCTGGGTTGCGAGGCCCTCTCAGCCACCAGGTGGCACCTAGGCCCATGCACACCCCACCCACCAGAGTGCCATCTCACAAGGGTCACACTTGTGGCATGGCCGTCATGGCAACCGGCTGTGACCTAGGCCCAGGCACATCCAGCCCAACAGGATGCCACCACGCATGGGTCAGCCATGTGGTGAGGCTGTAATGGCTGCCAGATGTCACCTCAGCTCAGTCACACCCTGCCCGGCAAAAAGCCACCTCACATGGGTCACCCGTGTTGAGAGGCTGTCACAACCACGGGGTGTCCATTGGCCCCATCACACCCTGCTGGCAGGGTGCCACATCATGCATACCACCCAAGTGCTGAGGCCATTATGGTCACAAGGTGTAACCTCGGTCCAGTAACACCCCACCCAGATGGGTGCACCCTTGCACTTGTCACACACATAGCTGCACCGTCAAAGCCACCGGGTGTCACCTAGACCCCATCACCTCCCACCTGCAGTGTGCCACTTTGCATGTGCCACCCATGTTGCAAGGCCATTATGGCTGCCAGATGTCACCTCAGATCCATCACACCCCACCTAGCAGGGTGCCACCTCACATCAGTCACCCACATGCTGAGGCCATCAGGGCTGCCAGGTGTCACATCAACCTGGGCATATCCACCCAGTGGGGTGCCACCTCACATAGGTAACCCACGTGGCAAGTACATCATAGCTGCTGGCTGTCACCTCAGCCCAGGCACACGCCACCTGATGGGGAGCCACCTTGCACCTGTCACCCGAGAGGCAAGGCCATCACAGAAGCTGTGTTTGACCTTGGCCTGGGCACATGCCGCCTGGTGGGATGCCACCACACCAGGGTCACCTATGTGGTGAGGCTGACATTCCATTGGGTTTCACCTCAGCCCAGTCACACATCACCTGGGGGCTGCCACCTTGCATGGGTCACCCACATGTTGATGCCCTCATGAATGCTGGGATTCACTTTTGCCTGGGCACACACCAACTGGAGGAGTGCCACATACTGTGGTGCATCTGCCTGATGAGGCCTGCATGGCAGCTGGGTGTCACCTAGACCTGGTCACACACCACCCATCACGGTGACACTTCGCACATGCCACCTGCATGGTGATGTGGTCAGGAGGCCAAGCTTCACCTCGGCTACTTCACACCCTGCCCAGTGGGGAGCTACATCATGCAGGTGATGCTCGATGCAAGACCCTCATGGCCAGGGTGTCACTTAGGCCTGGTCACACCCCACCCCACAGAGTGCCACTTTACACATATCACCCATGAGGCAAGGCCGTAATGGTCACTGGGTGTCACCTCAGCCCAGTTACACACTGCCTGGCTGTGTGCCACCATGTGTGGGTCTCCCGTGTGGCTAGGCCTTCATGGCCACTGGGTTTCACCTCAGAACTGGCACAACCTGCCCAGCTGGGTGCAACCTCATGTGGGTCACCCACGTATTGAGGCCATAATGGAAGTGGGGTTTGACCTCGGCCTGGGCAAATCCCACCCAGAGGGATGCCACTCCACATGTGCCATCCGCATGGTGAGGCCATCATGGCCACCAGGTGTCACCTCAGCCTTGGGACACTCTGCCCAGTGGAGAGCAACCTCATGCATGCCACCCATGCGGTGAGGCCTTGTACAGGTAACCTGCATGGAGAGGCCATCACAGCCACCAGGTGTCACTTTGGCACAGTCATGTGCTGCCCAACAGGTTGCCACATCACACTGGTCACCCACGTGGTAAGGCTGTCATGGCCCCTGAGTGTCACCTTGGCCCGGGCACACCCAACCCAGTGGGGTGCCACCCATGTGGTGAGGCCATCACAGAACCTGTGTTTGACCTTGGCCCAGAAACACCTGCCCAGTGGGGTTCCAGCCAGCCAGGGTCACCCATGTGGTGAGGCCAACACACTGCCAGGTGTCACCTAGGCCTGGGCACACCCCACCTGGTGGGATGCTACATCTCATTGGTCACCCGCATGTTGAGGACATTACTGTGGCCTGGTGGAAACTCGGCCCCATCACTCCCTACCTGGTGGGGTGCTACCTCATACAGGCCACCCACATGGCAAGGCCGTCACAGCCACCAGGTGTCACCTCAGCCCCATTGCACTCCACCCATCAGGTGGCCACCTCACACGGGTCACCTGTGTGGCAAGCCCATCATGGCCGCCAGGTGTCACTTCAGTCCTGTCAATCTCCACCAGGTCAGGTACCACCTCACATATGTCACCAGCATGGCAAGGTCATCATGACCATGGTGTGTCACCTCAGCCCCATGACACACCACCTGGCATGGTGAAACCTTGCATGAGCCACCCGCGTGGTGAGGACATCACAGCCACTGGGTGTCAAAATGGCCCAGACACATGCCTCATGGTGGAATGCCACCTCATGCAGGTCACCCAGGTGGTGAGGCCGTCACAGCCACCATGTGTCACCTTGGCCCCAACTCTGCCTACCTGATGGGGTGCTTCCTCACATGTGCCACCCACATGACAATGCAGTCACAGCCACTAGCTGTCACCTCATCCCCATGACACCACACCTGGTGGGGTGTCATCTCTTGCATGCCACCCATGTGATGAGGACACCACAGCCACCAGGTGTCACCTTAGCTCAATCACACTCTGTCCTCCAGTGTGTCACCTCATGCAAGCCACCCGTGTGGTGAGTCCATCACAGTCATCAGGTGTCACCTCAACCAAGGTGCACCTCGCCGTGTGCAATGCCACTTTGCAAGAGTCACCTGAAATGTGAGGCCATCATGGCTGCCAGGTGTCACCTAGGCCTGGGCACACCCCACCTGGTGGGATGCTACCTCTCATTGGTCACCCGCATGTTTAAGACATTACAGTGGCCTGGTGGAACCTCGGCCCCATCACTCCCTACCTGGTGGGGTGCTACCTCGTACATGCCACCCACATGGCAAGGCCGTCACAGCCACAAGGTGTCACCTCAGCCTGGTCACACCCTCCCCAGTGGAGTGTCACCTTACACATGCCACCCATATTGCTCATCTGTCACATAAACCATGTGTCACCTCAACCTGGGTGCACCCCACCCAGCACTGGTAACCCACGTTGCAGGGCAATCATAGCAACCAGGTGTCACCTCGGCATGGGCACACCCCACCCAGCAGGATACCACCTCATGCGGGTCACCAGTGTGTTGAGGCCCTCACGGCCGCCATGTTTCACCTAGGCCTGGGCACACCCCACCCAGTGGGGTTTCAACTCACGAATGTCACCCATGTAGTGAGGCCTTCATGGCTGCTGGTTGTCACCTTGGCCCAGTCATACACCACCCAGTGCGATGCCACCACACAGTGGTAACCAGCGTGGCGAGGCTGTCACAGCTGCCAGGTGTCATTTTGGCCCGTTCACACCATGCACAGCTGGGTGCCACCTCGTGCTAGCCACCCACTTGGCAAGTCATCTCAGCCACCATGTTTCACTTTGGCCCCGTCACTCTAGGCCTGGTAGGGTGAGACCTCACATGTGCTACCCACATGGTGAGGCAGTAACGGCCATAGTGTTTTACCTCATCCCCATGACACCATGCCCAGTGGGGTGTCATCTCTGGTGTGCCATCCATGTGGCAAGCCCATCATGGCTGCCGGGTGTCACCTCAGCCCAATCACACCCTACCTGGCAGGGCTAACCTCACGCATGCCACCCACATTGCAAGTCCAATGTGGTCGCTGTGTCATGTCAACCCAGTCACAACACACCATGCAGGATTCCAAATCGCATGGGTCACCTGTGTTGTGAGGCCTTCACAGCCACTGAGTGTCACCTTGGCCTGGGTACACCTTGCCCATTGGGATGTCACCTAGCATGTGCCACCCACATGGTGCAGCACTCACGGCCACCAATATTCAGCCCCGTCACTCCCTGCCCAGGAGAATGTCACCTCAACATGGCACCTGCATGGCAAGGTGGTCACACCGCTGGGTGTCACGTCTGCATGGTCACACCCCATCCCGCAGGTTGCCACCTGGCAAAGGTCAACTGCATCGTGAGGCTGTCATGGCTGCCAGATGTCTCCTCTGCCTGAGCACACACTGCCTGGTGGGGAGCCACCATGCACAGATCACCCACGTGATGAGGCCCTCACAGCTGCTGGGTGTCACCTTGGATGCTTCACACACCACCCAGTGGGGTACCACCTCGTATGGGTCACCTGCATGGAGAAGCCATCACTGCCACTGGGTGACAGCTTAGTTCAGTCACACCATGTCTTGTGGGGAGCCACCTCACTTGGGTCACCCATGTGGTGAGGCTGTCATAGCCATGGGATGTCACCTTGACCCCTTCATAGCTTTCACAGCAGGGTGCCACCACGCTGGAGCCACCTAAGAGGCAAGGGATCATGACCACCATGTGTCATCTCAGCCATGTCACACCCCACCAGGCAAGGTGCTACCTCACCCATGTCACCAGCATGGTGAGGCTATCAAGGCTGCGAGGTGTCACCTAAGCCCACTCAGACACTGCCCCATGGGGTGCTATATAGTGCATGCTACTCACATGGCTAGGCCATCATGGCCACTGGGTGTCACTTCAGCCCAGTCATTCCCCACCCTGCCAGGTGCCACCTTGATGTGCCACCCGCATAGCTAGGCAATCACACCACTAGGTGCCACCTTGTCCCTGTGACACCACACCTGGCACCATGTCATCTCTTGTGTGTCCCCCATGTAGTGAGGCCATCACGGCCACTGGGTGTCACCTCTTCCTGGTCAATACCCACCTGCCAGGGTGTCAACTAGCATGTGCTTCCCTCAGGACGAGACCATCACAGCCACCAGGTGTCACCTCAGCCCGATCACACACTGCACAGTGGGGTGTCACCTGGTGCATGCCACCTGTGCTGCAAGTCTGTCTCGGTCAAAGTGTGTCACCTCAACCCGGGCATACCCCACCATGTGAGATGCCACCTCGCATGGTTACTCACGTTGTGAGCACCTCTATGCCACCAGATGTCACCTTGGCCTGGTTACACCCTGCCAGGCAGGGTGCCAGCTCATGTGGGTCACCCATGTGGTGAGGTCCTCATGGCCACTGGGCATCACCTTGGACCAGTCACACACCACCTAACGGGGTGCCACTTTGCAAGGGTCACCCATGTGATGTGGCTCTCACAGCTGCTGTGGATCACTTTGGCCTGGTCACACTGCAGCCTGCAGGGTGCAATCTCACACTTGCTATGATTGTGGTGAGGCTGTCATGGCCACCAGGTGTCCCCTTGGCCTGGTCACAACCCACACAGCATGGTGCCACCTCTTGCAGGTCACCCATGTGGCAAGGCCATCACTGCTGCCGGGTGTCACCTCAGCTCGGTCACAACCTGCCAGCAGGAAGCCACCTAGTATAGGTCACCAGGGTTGCAAGGCTGTCACAGCCACAGGGTGTCCATTGGCCCCATCGCACCTTGCCTGGCAGGGTGCTACCATGTGTATGCCACCCAAGTGGTGAGGCCATCACAGCCACCAGGTGCCACCTCGGCCCTGTAACACCCCACCTGGTGGGGTGCAACCTTGCACTTGCCACCCATGTAGCTGGGCCATCACAGCACCATGGGTCACCTCGGCACCCTTACACCCTGCCCAGAGCGGTGGCACTTTGCAGCTTCCACCCACATTGCAAGGCCATTACAGCTGCTGGGTGTCACTTCAGCCCCAACACACCCTGCCTGGTGGGGTGTCAACTCATGTGATTCACCCATGTGGTGAGGCCACCAGGGATATCAGGCCTCACCTCAGCCCAGGCACATCCACCCTGTGGGGTGCCACCTTACATGTGTAAGCCATGTGGTGAGGCCGTCAGTGTTGCCAGGTCTCACCTCAGCCCAGGGACACCATGTGTGGCCTGGAGCCACTTCATGCATGCCACCCACATGGCAAGGCCATGACGGCCACAGGGTGTCACCTAGGATTATCAAACACAGCCCAACAGTGTACCACCTTGCGCATGCCATGCATGTGGTGATGCTGTCATGACCATCAGGTATCACCTTGAATTGGGCACATCCCATCAGGCAGGGTGCCCTCTTGTGAGGGTCACCTGGGTTGCGAGGCCCTCTCGGCCACCAGGTGGCACCTAGGCCCATGCACACCCCACCCACCAGAGTGCCATCTCACAAGGGTCACACTTGTGGCATGGCCCTCACGGCAACAGGCTGTCACCTAGGCCCAGGCACATCCAGCCCAACAGGATGCCACCACGCATGGGTCACCCATGTGGTGAGGCTGTAATGGCTGCCAGATGTCACCTCAGCTCAGTCACACCCTGCCCGGCAAAAAGCCACCTCACATGGGTCATCCGTGTTGAGAGGCTGTCACAACCATGGGATGTCCATTGGCCCCATCACACCCTGCTGGCAGGGTGCCACATCATGCATAGCACCCAAGTGCTGAGGCCATTATGGTCACAAGGTGTAACCTCGGTCCAGTAACACCCCACCCAGATGGGTGCACTCTTGCACTTGTCACACACATAGCTGCACCATCAAAGCCACCGGATATCACCTAGACCCCCTCACATCCCACCTGCGGTGTGCCACTTTGCATGTGCCACCCATGTTGCAAGGCCATTATGGCTGCCAGATGTCACCTCAGATCCATCACACCCCACCTAGCAGGTTGCCACCTCACATCAGTCACCCACGTGCTGAGGCCATCAGGGCTGCCAGGTGTCACATCAACCTGGGCATATCCACCCAGTGGGGTGCCACCTCACATAGGTAACCCACGTGGCAAGTACATCATAGCTGCTGGCTGTCACCTCAGCCCAGGCACACGCCACCTGATGGGGAGCCACCTTGCACCTGTCACCCGAGTGGCAAGGCCATCACAGAAGCTGTGTTTGACCTTGGCCTGGGCACATGCCGCCTGGTGGGATGCCACCACACCAGGGTCACCTATGTGGTGAGGCTGACATTCCATTGGGTTTCACCTCAGCCCAGTCACACATCACCTGGGGGCTGCCACCTCACATGGGTCACCCACATGTTGATGCCCTCATGAATGCTGGGATTCACTTTTGCCTGGGCACACACCAACTGGAGGAGTGCCACATACTGTGGTGCATCTGCCTGATGAGGCCTGCATGGCAGCTGGGTGTCACCTAGACCTGGTCACACACCACCCATCATGGTGACACTTCGCACATGCCACCTGCATGGTGATGTGGTCAGGAGGCCAAGTTTCACCTCGGCTACTTCACACCCTGCCCAGTGGGGAGCCACATCATGCAGGTGATGCACGTGGCAAGACCCTCATGGCCAGGGTGTCACTTAGGCCTGGTCACACCCCACCCCACAGAGTGCCACTTTACACATATCACCCATGAGGCAAGGCCGTAATGGTCACTGGGTGTCACCTCAGCCCAGTTACACACTGCCTGGCTGTGTGCCACCATGTGTGGGTCTCCCGTGTGGCTAGGCCTTCATGCCCACTGGGTTTGACCTCAGAACTTGCACAACCCGCCCAGCTGGGTGCAACCTTATGTGGGTCACCCACGTATTGAGGCCATAATGGAAGTGGGGTTTGACCTCGGCCTGGGCAAATCCCACCCAGAGGGATGCCACTCCACATGTGCCATCCGCATGGTGAGGCCATCATGGCCAGCAGGTGTCACCTCGGCCTTGGGACACTCTGCCCAGTGGAGAGCAACCTCATGCATGCCACCCATGCGGTGAGGCCCTGCACAGGTCACCTGCATGGTGAGGCCATCACAGCCACCAGGTGTCACTTTGGCACAGTCATGTGCTGCCCAACAGATTGCCACATCACACTGGTCACCCACGTGGTAAGGCTGTCATGGCCCCGGAGTGTCACCCTGGCCTGGGCACACCCAACCCGGTGGGGTGCCACCCATGTGGTGAGGCCATCACAGAACCTGTGTTTGACCTTGGCCCACAAACACCTGCCCAGTGGGGTTCCAGCCTGCCAGGGTCACCCATGTGGTGAGGCCAACACACTGCCAGGTGTCACCTAGGCCTGGGCACACCTCACCTGGTGGGATGCTACATCTCATTGGTCACCCGCATGTTCAGGACATTACTGTGGCCTGGTGGAAACTCGGCCCCATCACTCCCTACATGGTGGGGTGCTACCTCATACATGTCAACCACATGGCAAGGCCATCACAGCCACAAGGTGTCACCTCAGCCTGGTCACACCCTCCCCAGTGGAGTGTCACCTTACACATGCCACCCATATTGCTCATCTGTCACATAAACCATGTGTCACCTCAACCTGGGTGCACCCCACCCAGCACTGGTAACCCACGTTGCAGGGCAATCATAGCAACCAGGTGTCACCTCGGCATGGGCACACCCCACCCAGCAGGATACCACCTCATGCGGGTCACCAGTGTGTTGAGGCCCTCACGGCCGCCATGTTTCACCTAGGCCTGGGCACACCCCACCCAGTGGGGTTTCAACTCACGAATGTCACCCATGTAGTGAGGCCTTCATGGCTGCTGGTTGTCACCTTGGCCCAGTCATACACCACCCAGTGGGATGCCACCACACAGCGGTAACCAGTGTGGCGAGGCTGTCACAGCTGCCAGGTGTCATTTTGGCCCGTTCACACCACGCACAGCTGGGTGCCACCTCGTGCTAGCCACCCACGTGGCAAGTCATCTCAGCCACCATGTTTCACTTTGGCCCCATCACTCTAGGCCTGGTAGGGTGCGACCTCACATGTGCTACCCACATGGTGAGGCAGTAACGGCCATAGTGTTTTACCTCATCCCCATGACACCATGCCCAGTGGGGTGTCATCTCTTGTGTACCATCCATGTGGCAAGCCCATCATGGCTGCCGGGTGTCACCTCAGCCCAATCACACCCTACCTGGCAGGGCTAACCTCACGCATGCCACCCACATTGCAAGTCCAATGTGGTCGCTGTGTCATGTCAACCCAGTCACAACACACCATGCAGGATTCCAAATCGCATGGGTCACCTGTGTTGTGAGGCCTTCACAGCCACTGAGTGTCACCTCGGCCTGGGTACACCTTGCCCATTGGGATGTCACCTAGCATGTGCCACCCACATGGTGCAGCACTCACGGAAACCAATATTCAGCCGCGTCACTCCCTGCCCAGGAGAATGTCACCTCAACATGGCACCTGCATGGCAAGGTGGTCACACCACTGGGTGTCACGTCTGCATGGTCACACCCCATCCCACAGGTTGCCACCTGGCAAAGGTCAACTGCATGGTGAGGCTGTCATGGCTGCCAGATGTCTCCTCTGCCTGAGCACACACTGCCTGGTGGGGAGCCACCATGCACAGATCACCCACGTGATGAGGCCCTCACAGCTGCTGGGTGTCACCTTGGTTGCTTCACACACCACACAGTGGGGTACCACCTCGTATGGGTCACCTGCATGGAGAAGCCATCACTGCCACTGGGTGACAGCTTAGCTCAGTCACACCATGTCTTGTGGGGAGCCACCTCACTTGGGTCACCCATGTGGTGAGGCTGTCATAGCCATGGGATGTCACCTTGACCCCTTCATAGCTTTCACAGCAGGGTGCCACCACGCTGGAGCCACCTAAGAGGCAAGGGATCATGACCACCATGTGTCATCTCAGCCATGTCACACCCCACCAGGCAAGGTGCTACCTCACCCATGTCACCAGCATAGTGAGGCTATCAAGGCTGCGAGGTGTCACCTAAGCCCACTCAGACACTGCCCCATGGGGTGCTATATAGTGCATGCTACTCACATGGCTAGGCCATCATGGCCACTGGGTGTCACTTCAGCCCAGTCATTCCCCACCCTGCCAGGTGCCACCTTGATGTGCCACCCGCATAGCTAGGCAATCACACCACTAGGTGCCACCTTGTCCCTGTGACACCACACCTGGCACCATGTCATCTCTTGTGTGTCCCCCATGTAGTGAGGCCATCACGGCCACTGGGTGTCACCTCTTCCTGGTCAATACCCACCTGCCAGGGTGTCAACTAGCATGTGCTTCCCTCAGGACGAGACCATCACAGCCACCAGGTGTCACCTCAGCCCGATCACACACTGCACAGTGGGGTGTCACCTGGTGCATGCCACCTGTGCTGCAAGTCTGTCTCGGTCAAAGTGTGTCACCTCAACCCGGGCATACCCCACCATGTGAGATGCCACCTTGCATGGTTACTCACGTTGTGAGCACCTCTATGCCACCAGATGTCACCTTGGCCTGGTTACACCCTGCCAGGCAGGGTGCCAGCTCATGTGGGTCACCCATGTGGTGAGGTCCTCATGGCCACTGGGCATCACCTTGGACCAGTCACACACCACCTAATGGGGTGCCACTTTGCAAGGGTCACCCATGTGATGTGGCTCTCACAGCTGCTGTGGATCACTTTGGCCTGGTCACACTGCAGCCTGCAGGGTGCAATCTCACACTTGCTACGATTGTGGTGAGGCTGTCATGGCCACCAGGTGTCCCCTTGGCCTGGTCACAACCCACACAGCATGGTGCCACCTCTTGCAGGTCACCCATGTGGCAAGGCCATCACTGCTGCCGGGTGTCACCTCAGCTCGGTCACAACCTGCCAGCAGGAAGCCACCTAGTATAGGTCACCAGGGTTGCAAGGCTGTCACAGCCACAGGGTGTCCATTGGCCCCATCGCACCTTGCCTGGCAGGGTGCTACCATGTGTGTGCCACCCAAGTGGTGAGGCCATCACAGCCACCAGGTGCCACCTCGGCCCTGTAACACCCCACCTGGTGGGGTGCAACCTTGCACTTGCCACCCATGTAGCTGGGCCATCACAGCACCATGGGTCACCTCGGCACCCTTACACCCTGCCCAGAGCGGTGGCACTTTGCAGCTTCCACCCACATTGCAAGGCCATTACAGCTGCTGGGTGTCACTTCAGCCCCAACACACCCTGCCTGGTGGGGTGTCAACTCATGTGATTCACCCATGTGGTGAGGCCACCAGGGATATCAGGCCTCACCTCAGCCCAGGCACATCCACCCTGTGGGGTGCCACCTTACATGTGTAAGCCATGTGGTGAGGCCGTCAGTGTTGCCAGGTCTCACCTCAGCCCAGGGACACCATGTGTGGCCTGGAGCCACTTCATGCATGCCACCCACATGGCAAGGCCATGACGGCCACAGGGTGTCACCTAGGATTATCAAACACAGCCCAACAGTGTACCACCTTGCGCATGCCATGCATGTGGTGATGCTGTCATGACCATCAGGTATCACCTTGAATTGGGCACATCCCATCAGGCAGGGTGCCCTCTTGTGAGGGTCACCTGGGTTGCGAGGCCCTCTCGGCCACCAGGTGGCACCTAGGCCCATGCACACCCCACCCACCAGAGTGCCATCTCACAAGGGTCACACTTGTGGCATGGCCCTCACGGCAACAGGCTGTCACCTAGGCCCAGGCACATCCAGCCCAACAGGATGCCACCACGCATGGGTCACCCATGTGGTGAGGCTGTAATGGCTGCCAGATGTCACCTCAGCTCAGTCACACCCTGCCCGGCAAAAAGCCACCTCACATGGGTCATCCGTGTTGAGAGGCTGTCACAACCACGGGATGTCCATTGGCCCCATCACACCCTGCTGGCAGGGTGCCACATCATGCATAGCACCCAAGTGCTGAGGCCATTATGGTCACAAGGTGTAACCTCGGTCCAGTAACACCCCACCCAGATGGGTGCACTCTTGCACTTGTCACACACATAGCTGCACCATCAAAGCCACCGGATATCACCTAGACCCCCTCACATCCCACCTGCGGTGTGCCACTTTGCATGTGCCACCCATGTTGCAAGGCCATTATGGCTGCCAGATGTCACCTCAGATCCATCACACCCCACCTAGCAGGTTGCCACCTCACATCAGTCACCCACGTGCTGAGGCCATCAGGGCTGCCAGGTGTCACATCAACCTGGGCATATCCACCCAGTGGGGTGCCACCTCACATAGGTAACCCACGTGGCAAGTACATCATAGCTGCTGGCTGTCACCTCAGCCCAGGCACACGCCACCTGATGGGGAGCCACCTTGCACCTGTCACCCGAGTGGCAAGGCCATCACAGAAGCTGTGTTTGACCTTGGCCTGGGCACATGCCGCCTGGTGGGATGCCACCACACCAGGGTCACCTATGTGGTGAGGCTGACATTCCATTGGGTTTCACCTCAGCCCAGTCACACATCACCTGGGGGCTGCCACCTCACATGGGTCACCCACATGTTGATGCCCTCATGAATGCTGGGATTCACTTTTGCCTGGGCACACACCAACTGGAGGAGTGCCACATACTGTGGTGCATCTGCCTGATGAGGCCTGCATGGCAGCTGGGTGTCACCTAGACCTGGTCACACACCACCCATCACGGTGACACTTCGCACATGCCACCTGCATGGTGATGTGGTCAGGAGGCCAAGTTTCACCTCGGCTACTTCACAACCTGCCCAGTGGGGAGCCACATCATGCAGGTGATGCACGTGGCAAGACCCTCATGGCCAGGGTGTCACTTAGGCCTGGTCACACCCCACCCCACAGAGTGCCACTTTACACATATCACCCATGAGGCAAGGCCGTAATGGTCACTGGGTGTCACCTCAGCCCAGTTACACACTGCCTGGCTGTGTGCCACCATGTGTGGGTCTCCCGTGTGGCTAGGCCTTCATGCCCACTGGGTTTGACCTCAGAACTTGCACAACCCGCCCAGCTGGGTGCAACCTTATGTGGGTCACCCACGTATTGAGGCCATAATGGAAGTGGGGTTTGACCTCGGCCTGGGCAAATCCCACCCAGAGGGATGCCACTCCACATGTGCCATCCGCATGGTGAGGCCATCATGGCCAGCAGGTGTCACCTCGGCCTTGGGACACTCTGCCCAGTGGAGAGCAACCTCATGCATGCCACCCATGCGGTGAGGCCCTGCACAGGTCACCTGCATGGTGAGGCCATCACAGCCACCAGGTGTCACTTTGGCACAGTCATGTGCTGCCCAACAGATTGCCCCATCACACTGGTCACCCACGTGGTAAGGCTGTCATGGCCCCGGAGTGTCACCCTGGCCTGGGCACACCCAACCCAGTGGGGTGCCACCCATGTGGTGAGGCCATCACAGAACCTGTGTTTGACCTTGGCCCACAAACACCTGCCCAGTGGGGTTCCAGCCTGCCAGGGTCACCCATGTGGTGAGGCCAACACACTGCCAGGTGTCACCTAGGCCTGGGCACACCTCACCTGGTGGGATGCTACATCTCATTGGTCACCCGCATGTTCAGGACATTACTGTGGCCTGGTGGAAACTCGGCCCCATCACTCCCTACATGGTGGGGTGCTACCTCATACATGTCAACCACATGGCAAGGCCATCACAGCCACAAGGTGTCACCTCAGCCTGGTCACACCCTCCCCAGTGGAGTGTCACCTTACACATGCCACCCATATTGCTCATCTGTCACATAAACCATGTGTCACCTCAACCTGGGTGCACCCCACCCAGCACTGGTAACCCACGTTGCAGGGCAATCATAGCAACCAGGTGTCACCTCGGCATGGGCACACCCCACCCAGCAGGATACCACCTCATGCGGGTCACCAGTGTGTTGAGGCCCTCACGGCCGCCATGTTTCACCTAGGCCTGGGCACACCCCACCCAGTGGGGTTTCAACTCACGAATGTCACCCATGTAGTGAGGCCTTCATGGCTGCTGGTTGTCACCTTGGCCCAGTCATACACCACCCAGTGCGATGCCACCACACAGCGGTAACCAGTGTGGCGAGGCTGTCACAGCTGCCAGGTGTCATTTTGGCCCGTTCACACCACGCACAGCTGGGTGCCACCTCGTGCTAGCCACCCACGTGGCAAGTCATCTCAGCCACCATGTTTCACTTTGGCCCCATCACTCTAGGCCTGGTAGGGTGCGACCTCACATGTGCTACCCACATGGTGAGGCAGTAACGGCCATAGTGTTTTACCTCATCCCCATGACACCATGCCCAGTGGGGTGTCATCTCTTGTGTACCATCCATGTGGCAAGCCCATCATGGCTGCCGGGTGTCACCTCAGCCCAATCACACCCTACCTGGCAGGGCTAACCTCACGCATGCCACCCACATTGCAAGTCCAATGTGGTCGCTGTGTCATGTCAACCCAGTCACAACACACCATGCAGGATTCCAAATCGCATGGGTCACCTGTGTTGTGAGGCCTTCACAGCCACTGAGTGTCACCTCGGCCTGGGTACACCTTGCCCATTGGGATGTCACCTAGCATGTGCCACCCACATGGTGCAGCACTCACGGAAACCAATATTCAGCCGCGTCACTCCCTGCCCAGGAGAATGTCACCTCAACATGGCACCTGCATGGCAAGGTGGTCACACCACTGGGTGTCACGTCTGCATGGTCACACCCCATCCCGCAGGTTGCCACCTGGCAAAGGTCAACTGCATGGTGAGGCTGTCATGGCTGCCAGATGTCTCCTCTGCCTGAGCACACACTGCCTGGTGGGGAGCCACCATGCACAGATCACCCACGTGATGAGGCCCTCACAGCTGCTGGGTGTCACCTTGGTTGCTTCACACACCACCCAGTGGGGTACCACCTCGTATGGGTCACCTGCATGGAGAAGCCATCACTGCCACTGGGTGACAGCTTAGCTCAGTCACACCATGTCTTGTGGGGAGCCACCTCACTTGGGTCACCCATGTGGTGAGGCTGTCATAGCCATGGGATGTCACCTTGACCCCTTCATAGCTTTCACAGCAGGGTGCCACCACGCTGGAGCCACCTAAGAGGCAAGGGATCATGACCACCATGTGTCATCTCAGCCATGTCACACCCCACCAGGCAAGGTGCTACCTCACCCATGTCACCAGCATGGTGAGGCTATCAAGGCTGCGAGGTGTCACCTAAGCCCACTCAGACACTGCCCCATGGGGTGCTACATAGTGCATGCTACTCACATGGCTAGGCCATCATGGCCACTGGGTGTCACTTCAGCCCAGTCATTCACCACCCTGCCAGGTGCCACCTTGATGTGCCACCCGCATAGCTAGGCAATCACACCACTAGGTGCCACCTTGTCCCTGTGACACCACACCTGGCACCATGTCATCTCTTGTGTGTCCCCCATGTAGTGAGGCCATCACGGCCACTGGGTGTCACCTCTTCCTGGTCAATACCCACCTGCCAGGGTGTCAACTAGCATGTGCTTCCCTCAGGACGAGACCATCACAGCCACCAGGTGTCACCTCAGCCCGATCACACACTGCACAGTGGGGTGTCACCTGGTGCATGCCACCTGTGCTGCAAGTCTGTCTCGGTCAAAGTGTGTCACCTCAACCCGGGCATAACCCACCATGTGAGATGCCACCTTGCATGGTTACTCACGTTGTGAGCACCTCTATGCCACCAGATGTCACCTTGGCCTGGTTACACCCTGCCAGGCAGGGTGCCAGCTCATGTGGGTCACCCATGTGGTGAGGTCCTCATGGCCACTGGGCATCACCTTGGACCAGTCACACACCACCTAACGGGGTGCCACTTTGCAAGGGTCACCCATGTGATGTGGCTCTCACAGCTGCTGTGGATCACTTTGGCCTGGTCACACTGCAGCCTGCAGGGTGCAATCTCACACTTGCTACGATTGTGGTGAGGCTGTCATGGCCACCAGGTGTCCCCTTGGCCTGGTCACAACCCACACAGCATGGTGCCACCTCTTGCAGGTCACCCATGTGGCAAGGCCATCACTGCTGCCGGGTGTCACCTCAGCTCGGTCACAACCTGCCAGCAGGAAGCCACCTAGTATAGGTCACCAGGGTTGCAAGGCTGTCACAGCCACAGGGTGTCCATTGGCCCCATCGCACCTTGCCTGGCAGGGTGCTACCATGTGTGTGCCACCCAAGTGGTGAGGCCATCACAGCCACCAGGTGCCACCTCGGCCCTGTAACACCCCACCTGGTGGGGTGCAACCTTGCACTTGCCACCCATGTAGCTGGGCCATCACAGCACCATGGGTCACCTCGGCACCCTTACACCCTGCCCAGAGCGGTGGCACTTTGCAGCTTCCACCCACATTGCAAGGCCATTACAGCTGCTGGGTGTCACTTCAGCCCCAACACACCCTGCCTGGTGGGGTGTCAACTCATGTGATTCACCCATGTGGTGAGGCCACCAGGGATATCAGGCCTCACCTCAGCCCAGGCACATCCACCCTGTGGGGTGCCACCTTACATGTGTAAGCCATGTGGTGAGGCCGTCAGTGTTGCCAGGTCTCACCTCAGCCCAGGGACACCATGTGTGGCCTGGAGCCACTTCATGCATGCCACCCACATGGCAAGGCCATGACGGCCACAGGGTGTCACCTAGGATTATCAAACACAGCCCAACAGTGTACCACCTTGCGCATGCCATGCATGTGGTGATGCTGTCATGACCATCAGGTATCACCTTGAATTGGGCACATCCCATCAGGCAGGGTGCCCTCTTGTGAGGGTCACCTGGGTTGCGAGGCCCTCTCGGCCACCAGGTGGCACCTAGGCCCATGCACACCCCACCCACCAGAGTGCCATCTCACAAGGGTCACACTTGTGGCATGGCCCTCACGGCAACAGGCTGTCACCTAGGCCCAGGCACATCCAGCCCAACAGGATGCCACCACGCATGGGTCACCCATGTGGTGAGGCTGTAATGGCTGCCAGATGTCACCTCAGCTCAGTCACACCCTGCCCGGCAAAAAGCCACCTCACATGGGTCATCCGTGTTGAGAGGCTGTCACAACCACGGGATGTCCATTGGCCCCATCACACCCTGCTGGCAGGGTGCCACATCATGCATAGCACCCAAGTGCTGAGGCCATTATGGTCACAAGGTGTAACCTCGGTCCAGTAACACCCCACCCAGATGGGTGCACTCTTGCACTTGTCACACACATAGCTGCACCATCAAAGCCACCGGATATCACCTAGACCCCCTCACATCCCACCTGCGGTGTGCCACTTTGCATGTGCCACCCATGTTGCAAGGCCATTATGGCTGCCAGATGTCACCTCAGATCCATCACACCCCACCTAGCAGGTTGCCACCTCACATCAGTCACCCACGTGCTGAGGCCATCAGGGCTGCCAGGTGTCACATCAACCTGGGCATATCCACCCAGTGGGGTGCCACCTCACATAGGTAACCCACGTGGCAAGTACATCATAGCTGCTGGCTGTCACCTCAGCCCAGGCACACGCCACCTGATGGGGAGCCACCTTGCACCTGTCACCCGAGAGGCAAGGCCATCACAGAAGCTGTGTTTGACCTTGGCCTGGGCACATGCCGCCTGGTGGGATGCCACCACACCAGGGTCACCTATGTGGTGAGGCTGACATTCCATTGGGTTTCACCTCAGCCCAGTCACACATCACCTGGGGGCTGCCACCTCACATGGGTCACCCACATGTTGATGCCCTCATGAATGCTGGGATTCACTTTTGCCTGGGCACACACCAACTGGAGGAGTGCCACATACTGTGGTGCATCTGCCTGATGAGGCCTGCATGGCAGCTGGGTGTCACCTAGACCTGGTCACACACCACCCATCACGGTGACACTTCGCACATGCCACCTGCATGGTGATGTGGTCAGGAGGCCAAGTTTCACCTCGGCTACTTCACAACCTGCCCAGTGGGGAGCCACATCATGCAGGTGATGCACGTGGCAAGACCCTCATGGCCAGGGTGTCACTTAGGCCTGGTCACACCCCACCCCACAGAGTGCCACTTTACACATATCACCCATGAGGCAAGGCCGTAATGGTCACTGGGTGTCACCTCAGCCCAGTTACACACTGCCTGGCTGTGTGCCACCATGTGTGGGTCTCCCGTGTGGCTAGGCCTTCATGCCCACTGGGTTTGACCTCAGAACTTGCACAACCCGCCCAGCTGGGTGCAACCTTATGTGGGTCACCCACGTATTGAGGCCATAATGGAAGTGGGGTTTGACCTCGGCCTGGGCAAATCCCACCCAGAGGGATGCCACTCCACATGTGCCATCCGCATGGTGAGGCCATCATGGCCAGCAGGTGTCACCTCGGCCTTGGGACACTCTGCCCAGTGGAGAGCAACCTCATGCATGCCACCCATGCGGTGAGGCCCTGCACAGGTCACCTGCATGGTGAGGCCATCACAGCCACCAGGTGTCACTTTGGCACAGTCATGTGCTGCCCAACAGATTGCCCCATCACACTGGTCACCCACGTGGTAAGGCTGTCATGGCCCCGGAGTGTCACCCTGGCCTGGGCACACCCAACCCAGTGGGGTGCCACCCATGTGGTGAGGCCATCACAGAACCTGTGTTTGACCTTGGCCCACAAACACCTGCCCAGTGGGGTTCCAGCCTGCCAGGGTCACCCATGTGGTGAGGCCAACACACTGCCAGGTGTCACCTAGGCCTGGGCACACCTCACCTGGTGGGATGCTACATCTCATTGGTCACCCGCATGTTCAGGACATTACTGTGGCCTGGTGGAAACTCGGCCCCATCACTCCCTACATGGTGGGGTGCTACCTCATACATGTCAACCACATGGCAAGGCCATCACAGCCACAAGGTGTCACCTCAGCCTGGTCACACCCTCCCCAGTGGAGTGTCACCTTACACATGCCACCCATATTGCTCATCTGTCACATAAACCATGTGTCACCTCAACCTGGGTGCACCCCACCCAGCACTGGTAACCCACGTTGCAGGGCAATCATAGCAACCAGGTGTCACCTCGGCATGGGCACACCCCACCCAGCAGGATACCACCTCATGCGGGTCACCAGTGTGTTGAGGCCCTCACGGCCGCCATGTTTCACCTAGGCCTGGGCACACACCACCCAGTGGGGTTTCAACTCACGAATGTCACCCATGTAGTGAGGCCTTCATGGCTGCTGGTTGTCACCTTGGCCCAGTCATACACCACCCAGTGCGATGCCACCACACAGCGGTAACCAGTGTGGCGAGGCTGTCACAGCTGCCAGGTGTCATTTTGGCCCGTTCACACCACGCACAGCTGGGTGCCACCTCGTGCTAGCCACCCACGTGGCAAGTCATCTCAGCCACCATGTTTCACTTTGGCCCCATCACTCTAGGCCTGGTAGGGTGCGACCTCACATGTGCTACCCACATGGTGAGGCAGTAACGGCCATAGTGTTTTACCTCATCCCCATGACACCATGCCCAGTGGGGTGTCATCTCTTGTGTACCATCCATGTGGCAAGCCCATCATGGCTGCCGGGTGTCACCTCAGCCCAATCACACCCTACCTGGCAGGGCTAACCTCACGCATGCCACCCACATTGCAAGTCCAATGTGGTCGCTGTGTCATGTCAACCCAGTCACAACACACCATGCAGGATTCCAAATCGCATGGGTCACCTGTGTTGTGAGGCCTTCACAGCCACTGAGTGTCACCTCGGCCTGGGTACACCTTGCCCATTGGGATGTCACCTAGCATGTGCCACCCACATGGTGCAGCACTCACGGAAACCAATATTCAGCCGCGTCACTCCCTGCCCAGGAGAATGTCACCTCAACATGGCACCTGCATGGCAAGGTGGTCACACCACTGGGTGTCACGTCTGCATGGTCACACCCCATCCCGCAGGTTGCCACCTGGCAAAGGTCAACTGCATGGTGAGGCTGTCATGGCTGCCAGATGTCTCCTCTGCCTGAGCACACACTGCCTGGTGGGGAGCCACCATGCACAGATCACCCACGTGATGAGGCCCTCACAGCTGCTGGGTGTCACCTTGGTTGCTTCACACACCACCCAGTGGGGTACCACCTCGTATGGGTCACCTGCATGGAGAAGCCATCACTGCCACTGGGTGACAGCTTAGCTCAGTCACACCATGTCTTGTGGGGAGCCACCTCACTTGGGTCACCCATGTGGTGAGGCTGTCATAGCCATGGGATGTCACCTTGACCCCTTCATAGCTTTCACAGCAGGGTGCCACCACGCTGGAGCCACCTAAGAGGCAAGGGATCATGACCACCATGTGTCATCTCAGCCATGTCACACCCCACCAGGCAAGGTGCTACCTCACCCATGTCACCAGCATGGTGAGGCTATCAAGGCTGCGAGGTGTCACCTAAGCCCACTCAGACACTGCCCCATGGGGTGCTACATAGTGCATGCTACTCACATGGCTAGGCCATCATGGCCACTGGGTGTCACTTCAGCCCAGTCATTCACCACCCTGCCAGGTGCCACCTTGATGTGCCACCCGCATAGCTAGGCAATCACACCACTAGGTGCCACCTTGTCCCTGTGACACCACACCTGGCACCATGTCATCTCTTGTGTGTCCCCCATGTAGTGAGGCCATCACGGCCACTGGGTGTCACCTCTTCCTGGTCAATACCCACCTGCCAGGGTGTCAACTAGCATGTGCTTCCCTCAGGACGAGACCATCACAGCCACCAGGTGTCACCTCAGCCCGATCACACACTGCACAGTGGGGTGTCACCTGGTGCATGCCACCTGTGCTGCAAGTCTGTCTCGGTCAAAGTGTGTCACCTCAACCCGGGCATAACCCACCATGTGAGATGCCACCTTGCATGGTTACTCACGTTGTGAGCACCTCTATGCCACCAGATGTCACCTTGGCCTGGTTACACCCTGCCAGGCAGGGTGCCAGCTCATGTGGGTCACCCATGTGGTGAGGTCCTCATGGCCACTGGGCATCACCTTGGACCAGTCACACACCACCTAACGGGGTGCCACTTTGCAAGGGTCACCCATGTGATGTGGCTCTCACAGCTGCTGTGGATCACTTTGGCCTGGTCACACTGCAGCCTGCAGGGTGCAATCTCACACTTGCTACGATTGTGGTGAGGCTGTCATGGCCACCAGGTGTCCCCTTGGCCTGGTCACAACCCACACAGCATGGTGCCACCTCTTGCAGGTCACCCATGTGGCAAGGCCATCACTGCTGCCGGGTGTCACCTCAGCTCGGTCACAACCTGCCAGCAGGAAGCCACCTAGTATAGGTCACCAGGGTTGCAAGGCTGTCACAGCCACAGGGTGTCCATTGGCCCCATCGCACCTTGCCTGGCAGGGTGCTACCATGTGTGTGCCACCCAAGTGGTGAGGCCATCACAGACACCAGGTGCCACCTCGGCCCTGTAACACCCCACCTGGTGGGGTGCAACCTTGCACTTGCCACCCATGTAGCTGGGCCATCACAGCACCATGGGTCACCTCGGCACCCTTACACCCTGCCCAGAGCGGTGGCACTTTGCAGCTTCCACCCACATTGCAAGGCCATTACAGCTGCTGGGTGTCACTTCAGCCCCACCACACCCTGCCTGGTGGGGTGTCAACTCATGTGATTCACCCATGTGGTGAGGCCACCAGGGATATCAGGCCTCACCTCAGCCCAGGCACATCCACCCTGTGGGGTGCCACCTTACATGTGTAAGCCATGTGGTGAGGCCGTCAGTGTTGCCAGGTCTCACCTCAGCCCAGGGACACCATGTGCGGCCTGGAGCCACTTCATGCATGCCACCCACATGGCAAGGCCATGATGGCCACAGGGTGTCACCTAGGATTATCAAACACAGCCCAACAGTGTACCACCTTGCGCATGCCATGCATGTGGTGATGCTGTCATGACCATCAGGTATCACCTTGAATTGGGCACATCCCATCAGGCAGGGTGCCATCTCGTGAGGGTCACCTGGGTTGCGAGGCCCTCTCAGCCACCAGGTGGCACCTAGGCCCATGCACACCCCACCCACCAGAGTGCCATCTCACAAGGGTCACACTTGTGGCATGGCCGTCATGGCAACCGGCTGTGACCTAGGCCCAGGCACATCCAGCCCAACAGGATGCCACCACGCATGGGTCAGCCATGTGGTGAGGCTGTAATGGCTGCCAGATGTCACCTCAGCTCAGTCACACCCTGCCCGGCAAAAAGCCACCTCACATGGGTCATCCGTGTTGAGAGGCTGTCACAACCATGGGATGTCCATTGGCCCCATCACACCCTGCTGGCAGGGTGCCACATCATGCATAGCACCCAAGTGCTGAGGCCATTATGGTCACAAGGTGTAACCTCGGTCCAGTAACACCCCACCCAGATGGGTGCACCCTTGCACTTGTCACACACATAGCTGCACCGTCAAAGCCACCGGGTGTCACCTAGACCCCCTCACATCCCACCTGCGGTGTGCCACTTTGCATGTGCCACCCATGTTGCAAGGCCATTATGGCTGCCAGATGTCACCTCAGATCCATCACACCCCACCTAGCAGGGTGCCACCTCACATCAGTCACCCACGTGCTGAGGCCATCAGGGCTGCCAGGTGTCACATCAACCTGGGCATATCCACCCAGTGGGGTGCCACCTCACATAGGTAACCCACGTGGCAAGTACATCATAGCTGCTGGCTGTCACCTCAGCCCAGGCACACGCCACCTGATGGGGAGCCACCTTGCACCTGTCACCCGAGAGGCAAGGCCATCACAGAAGCTGTGTTTGACCTTGGCCTGGGCACATGCCGCCTGGTGGGATGCCACCACACCAGGGTCACCTATGTGGTGAGGCTGACATTCCATTGGGTTTCACCTCAGCCCAGTCACACATCACCTGGGGGCTGCCACCTCGCATGGGTCACCCACATGTTGATGCCCTCATGAATGCTGGGATTCACTTTTGCCTGGGCACACACCAACTGGAGGAGTGCCACATACTGTGGTGCATCTGCCTGATGAGGCCTGCATGGCAGCTGGGTGTCACCTAGACCTGGTCACACACCACCCATCACGGTGACACTTCGCACATGCCACCTGCATGGTGATGTGGTCAGGAGGCCAAGCTTCACCTCGGCTACTTCACACCCTGCCCAGTGGGGAGCTACATCATGCAGGTGATGCTCATTGCAAGACCCTCATGGCCAGGGTGTCACTTAGGCCTGGTCACACCCCACCCCACAGAGTGCCACTTTACACATATCACCCATGAGGCAAGGCCGTAATGGTCACTGGGTGTCACCTCAGCCCAGTTACACACTGCCTGGCTGTGTGCCACCATGTGTGGGTCTCCCGTGTGGCTAGGCCTTCATGCCCACTGGATTTCACCGCAGAACTGGCACAACCCGCCCAGCTGGGTGCAACCTCATGTGGGTCACCCACGTATTGAGGCCATAATGGAAGTGGGGTTTGACCTCGGCCTGGGCAAATCCCACCCAGAGGGATGCCACTCCACATGTGCCATCCGCATGGTGAGGCCATCATGGCCACCAGGTGTCACCTCGGCCTTGGGACACTCTGCCCAGTGGAGAGCAACCTCATGCATGCCACCCATGCGGTGAGGCCTTGTACAGGTCACCTGCATGGTGAGGCCATCACAGCCACCAGGTGTCACTTTGGCACAGTCATGTGCTGCCCAACAGGTTGCCACATCACACTGGTCACCCACGTGGTAAGGATGTCATGGCCCCTGAGTGTCACCCTGGCCTGGGCACACCCAACCCGGTGGGGTGCCACCCATGTGGTGAGGCCATCACAGAACCTGTGTTTGACCTTGGCCCACAAACACCTGCCCAGTGGGGTTCCAGCCTGCCAGGGTCACCCATGTGGTGAGGCCAACACACTGCCAGGTGTCACCTAGGCCTGGGCACACCTCACCTGGTGGGATGCTACATCTCATTGGTCACCTGCATGTTCAGGACATTACTGTGGCCTGGTGGAAACTCGGCCCCATCACTCCCTACCTGGTGGGGTGCTACCTCATACAGGCCACCCACATGGCAAGGCCGTCACAGCCACCAGGTGTCACCTCATCCCCATTGCACTCCACCCATCAGGGGGCCACCTCACACGGGTCACCTGTGTGGCAAACCCATCATGGCCGCCAGGTGTCACTTCAGTCCTGTCAATCTCCACCAGGTCAGGTACCACCTCACATATGTCACCAGCATGGCAAGGTCATCATGACCATGGTGTGTCACCTCAGCCCCATGACACACCACCTGGCATGGTGAAACCTTGCATGAGCCACCCACGTGGTGAGGACATCACATCCACTGGGTGTCAAAATGGCCCAGACACACACCTCATGGTGGAATGCCACCTCATGCAGGTCACCCATGTGGTGAGGCCGTCACAGCCACCATGTGTCACCTTGGCCCCAACTCTGCCTACCTGATGGGGTGCTACCTCACATGTGCCACCCACATGACAATGCAGTCACAGCCACTAGCTCTCACCTCATCCCCATGACACCACACCTAGTGCGGTGTCATCTCTTGCATGCCACCCATGTGATGAGGACACCACAGCCACCAGGTGTCACCTTAGCTCAATCACACTCTGTCCTCCAGTCTGTCACCTCATGCAAGCTACCCGTGTGGTGAGTCCATCACAGTCATCAGGTGTCACCTCAACCCAGGTGCACCTCGCCATGTGCAATGCCACTTCGCACGAGTCACCTGAAATGTGAGGCCATCATGGCTGCCAGGTGTCACCTAGGCCTGGGCACACCCCACCTGGTGGGATGCTACATCTCATTGGTCACCCGCATGTTGAGGACATTACAGTGGCCTGGTGGAACCACGGCCCCATCACTCCCTACCTGGTGGGGTGCTACCTCGTACATGCCAACCACATGGCAAGGCCATCACAGCCACAAGGTGTCACCTCAGCCTGGTCACACCCTCCCCAGTGGAGTGTCACCTTACACATGCCACCAATATTGCTCATCTGTCACATAAACCATGTGTCACCTCAACCTGGGTGCACCCCACCCAGCACTGGTAACCCACGTTGCAGGGCAATCATAGCAACCAGGTGTCACCTCAGCATGGGCACAGCCCACCCAGCAGGATACCACCTCATGCGGGTCACCAGTGTGTTGAGGCCCTCACGGCCGCCATGTTTCACCTAGGCCTGGGCACACCCCACCCAGTGGGGTTTCAACTCACGAATGTCACCCATGTAGTGAGGCCTTCATGGCTGCTGGTTGTCACCTTGGCCCAGTCATACACCACCCAGTGGGATGCCACCACACAGCGGTAACCAGCGTGGCGAGGCTGTCACAGCTGCCAGGTGTCATTTTGGCCCGTTCACAACACGCACAGCTGGGTGCCACCTTGTGCTAGCCACCCACGTGGCAAGTCATCTCAGCCACCATGTTTCACTTTGGCCCCATCACTCTAGGCCTGGTAGGGTGCGACCTCACATGTGCTACCCACATGGTGAGGCAGTAACGGCCATAGTGTTTTACGTCATCCCCATGACACCATGCCCAGTGGGGTGTCATCTCTGGTGTGCCATCCATGTGGCAAGCCCATCATGGCTGCCGGGTGTCACCTCAGCCCAATCACACCCTACCTGGCAGGGCTAACCTCACGCATGGCACCCACATTGCAAGTCCAATGTGGTCGCTGTGTCATGTCAACCCAGTCACAACACACCATGCAGGATTGCAAATCGCATGGGTCACCCATGTGGTGAGGCTGTAATGGCTGCCAGATGTCACCTCAGCTCAGTCACACCCTGCCCGGCAAAAAGCCACCTCACATGGGTCACCCGTGTTGAGAGGCTGTCACAACCACGGGGTGTCCATTGGCCCCATCACACCCTGCTGGCAGGGTGCCACATCATGCATACCACCCAAGTGCTGAGGCCATTATGGTCACAAGGTGTAACCTCGGTCCAGTAACACCCCACCCAGATGGGTGCACCCTTGCACTTGTCACACACATAGCTGCACCGTCAAAGCCACCGGGTGTCACCTAGACCCCCTCACATCCCACCTGCGGTGTGCCACTTTGCATGTGCCACCCATGTTGCAAGGCCATTATGGCTGCCAGATGTCACCTCAGATCCATCACACCCCACCTAGCAGGTTGCCACCTCACATCAGTCACCCATGTGCTGAGGCCATCAGGGCTGCCAGGTGTCACATCAACCTGGGCATATCCACCCAGTGGGGTGCCACCTCACATAGGTAACCCACGTGGCAAGTACATCATAGCTGCTGGCTGTCACCTCAGCCCAGGCACACGCCACCTGATGGGGAGCCACCTTGCACCTGTCACCCGAGAGGCAAGGCCATCACAGAAGCTGTGTTTGACCTTGGCCTGGGCACATGCCGCCTGGTGGGATGCCACCACACCAGGGTCACCTATGTGGTGAGGCTGACATTCCATTGGGTTTCACCTCAGCCCAGTCACACATCACCTGGGGGCTGCCACCTCGCATGGGTCACCCACATGTTGATGCCCTCATGAATGCTGGGATTCACTTTTGCCTGGGCACACACCAACTGGAGGAGTGCCACATACTGTGGTGCATCTGCCTGATGAGGCCTGCATGGCAGCTGGGTGTCACCTAGACCTGGTCACACACCACCCATCACGGTGACACTTCGCACATGCCACCTGCATGGTGATGTGGTCAGGAGGCCAAGCTTCACCTCGGCTACTTCACACCCTGCCCAGTGGGGAGCTACATCATGCAGGTGATGCTCATTGCAAGACCCTCATGGCCAGGGTGTCACTTAGGCCTGGTCACACCCCACCCCACAGAGTGCCACTTTACACATATCACCCATGAGGCAAGGCCGTAATGGTCACTGGGTGTCACCTCAGCCCAGTTACACACTGCCTGGCTGTGTGCCACCATGTGTGGGTCTCCCGTGTGGCTAGGCCTTCATGCCCACTGGATTTCACCTCAGAACTGGCACAACCCGCCCAGCTGGGTGCAACCTCATGTGGGTCACCCACGTATTGAGGCCATAATGGAAGTGGGGTTTGACCTCGGCCTGGGCAAATCCCACCCAGAGGGATGCCACTCCACATGTGCCATCCGCATGGTGAGGCCATCATGGCCACCAGGTGTCACCTCGGCCTTGGGACACTCTGCCCAGTGGAGAGCAACCTCATGCATGCCACCCATGCGGTGAGGCCTTGTACAGGTCACCTGCATGGTGAGGCCATCACAGCCACCAGGTGTCACTTTGGCACAGTCATGTGCTGCCCAACAGGTTGCCACATCACACTGGTCACCCACGTGGTAAGGATGTCATGGCCCCTGAGTGTCACCCTGGCCTGGGCACACCCAACCCGGTGGGGTGCCACCCATGTGGTGAGGCCATCAGAGAACCTGTGTTTGACCTTGGCCCACAAACACCTGCCCAGTGGGGTTCCAGCCTGCCAGGGTCACCCATGTGGTGAGGCCAACACACTGCCAGGTGTCACCTAGGCCTGGGCACACCTCACCTGGTGGGATGCTACATCTCATTGGTCACCTGCATGTTCAGGACATTACTGTGGCCTGGTGGAAACTCGGCCCCATCACTCCCTACCTGGTGGGGTGCTACCTCATACAGGCCACCCACATGGCAAGGCCGTCACAGCCACCAGGTGTCACCTCATCCCCATTGCACTCCACCCATCAGGGGGCCACCTCACACGGGTCACCTGTGTGGCAAACCCATCATGGCCGCCAGGTGTCACTTCAGTCCTGTCAATCTCCACCAGGTCAGGTACCACCTCACATATGTCACCAGCATGGCAAGGTCATCATGACCATGGTGTGTCACCTCAGCCCCATGACACACCACCTGGCATGGTGAAACCTTGCATGAGCCACCCACGTGGTGAGGACATCACATCCACTGGGTGTCAAAATGGCCCAGACACACACCTCATGGTGGAATGCCACCTCATGCAGGTCACCCATGTGGTGAGGCCGTCACAGCCACCATGTGTCACCTTGGCCCCAACTCTGCCTACCTGATGGGGTGCTACCTCACATGTGCCACCCACATGACAATGCAGTCACAGCCACTAGCTCTCACCTCATCCCCATGACACCACACCTAGTGCGGTGTCATCTCTTGCATGCCACCCATGTGATGAGGACACCACAGCCACCAGGTGTCACCTTAGCTCAATCACACTCTGTCCTCCAGTCTGTCACCTCATGCAAGCTACCCGTGTGGTGAGTCCATCACAGTCATCAGGTGTCACCTCAACCCAGGTGCACCTCGCCGTGTGCAATGCCACTTCGCACGAGTCACCTGAAATGTGAGGCCATCATGGCTGCCAGGTGTCACCTAGGCCTGGGCACACCCCACCTGGTGGGATGCTACATCTCATTGGTCACCCGCATGTTGAGGACATTACAGTGGCCTGGTGGAACCACGGCCCCATCACTCCCTACCTGGTGGGTTGCTACCTCGTACATGCCAACCACATGGCAAGGCCATCACAGCCACAAGGTGTCACCTCAGCCTGGTCACACCCTCCCCAGTGGAGTGTCACCTTACACATGCCACCAATATTGCTCATCTGTCACATAAACCATGTGTCACCTCAACCTGGGTGCACCCCACCCAGCACTGGTAACCCACGTTGCAGGGCAATCATAGCAACCAGGTGTCACCTCAGCATGGGCACAGCCCACCCAGCAGGATACCACCTCATGCGGGTCACCAGTGTGTTGAGGCCCTCACGGCCGCCATGTTTCACCTAGGCCTGGGCACACACCACCCAGTGGGGTTTCAACTCACGAATGTCACCCATGTAGTGAGGCCTTCATGGCTGCTGGTTGTCACCTTGGCCCAGTCATACACCACCCAGTGGGATGCCACCACACAGCGGTAACCAGCGTGGCGAGGCTGTCACAGCTGCCAGGTGTCATTTTGGCCCGTTCACAACACGCACAGCTGGGTGCCACCTTGTGCTAGCCACCCACGTGGCAAGTCATCTCAGCCACCATGTTTCACTTTGGCCCCATCACTCTAGGCCTGGTAGGGTGCGACCTCACATGTGCTACCCACATGGTGAGGCAGTAACGGCCATAGTGTTTTACGTCATCCCCATGACACCATGCCCAGTGGGGTGTCATCTCTGGTGTGCCATCCATGTGGCAAGCCCATCATGGCTGCCGGGTGTCACCTCAGCCCAATCACACCCTACCTGGCAGGGCTAACCTCACGCATGGCACCCACATTGCAAGTCCAATGTGGTCGCTGTGTCATGTCAACCCAGTCACAACACACCATGCAGGATTGCAAATCGCATGGGTCACCCATGTGGTGAGGCTGTAATGGCTGCCAGATGTCACCTCAGCTCAGTCACACCCTGCCCGGCAAAAAGCCACCTCACATGGGTCACCCATGTTGAGAGGCTGTCACAACCACGGGGTGTCCATTGGCCCCATCACACCCTGCTGGCAGGGTGCCACATCATGCATACCACCCAAGTGCTGAGGCCATTATGGTCACAAGGTGTAACCTCGGTCCAGTAACACCCCACCCAGATGGGTGCACCCTTGCACTTGTCACACACATAGCTGCACCGTCAAAGCCACCGGGTGTCACCTAGACCCCCTCACATCCCACCTGCGGTGTGCCACTTTGCATGTGCCACCCATGTTGCAAGGCCATTATGGCTGCCAGATGTCACCTCAGATCCATCACACCCCACCTAGCAGGTTGCCACCTCACATCAGTCACCCATGTGCTGAGGCCATCAGGGCTGCCAGGTGTCACATCAACCTGGGCATATCCACCCAGTGGGGTGCCACCTCACATAGGTAACCCACGTGGCAAGTACATCATAGCTGCTGGCTGTCACCTCAGCCCAGGCACACGCCACCTGATGGGGAGCCACCTTGCACCTGTCACCCGAGAGGCAAGGCCATCACAGAAGCTGTGTTTGACCTTGGCCTGGGCACATGCCGCCTGGTGGGATGCCACCACACCAGGGTCACCTATGTGGTGAGGCTGACATTCCATTGGGTTTCACCTCAGCCCAGTCACACATCACCTGGGGGCTGCCACCTCGCATGGGTCACCCACATGTTGATGCCCTCATGAATGCTGGGATTCACTTTTGCCTGGGCACACACCAACTGGAGGAGTGCCACATACTGTGGTGCATCTGCCTGATGAGGCCTGCATGGCAGCTGGGTGTCACCTAGACCTGGTCACACACCACCCATCACGGTGACACTTCGCACATGCCACCTGCATGGTGATGTGGTCAGGAGGCCAAGCTTCACCTCGGCTACTTCACACCCTGCCCAGTGGGGAGCTACATCATGCAGGTGATGCTCATTGCAAGACCCTCATGGCCAGGGTGTCACTTAGGCCTGGTCACACCCCACCCCACAGAGTGCCACTTTACACATATCACCCATGAGGCAAGGCCGTAATGGTCACTGGGTGTCACCTCAGCCCAGTTACACACTGCCTGGCTGTGTGCCACCATGTGTGGGTCTCCCGTGTGGCTAGGCCTTCATGCCCACTGGATTTCACCGCAGAACTGGCACAACCCGCCCAGCTGGGTGCAACCTCATGTGGGTCACCCACGTATTGAGGCCATAATGGAAGTGGGGTTTGACCTCGGCCTGGGCAAATCCCACCCAGAGGGATGCCACTCCACATGTGCCATCCGCATGGTGAGGCCATCATGGCCACCAGGTGTCACCTCGGCCTTGGGACACTCTGCCCAGTGGAGAGCAACCTCATGCATGCCACCCATGCGGTGAGGCCTTGTACAGGTCACCTGCATGGTGAGGCCATCACAGCCACCAGGTGTCACTTTGGCACAGTCATGTGCTGCCCAACAGGTTGCCACATCACACTGGTCACCCACGTGGTAAGGATGTCATGGCCCCTGAGTGTCACCCTGGCCTGGGCACACCCAACCCGGTGGGGTGCCACCCATGTGGTGAGGCCATCAGAGAACCTGTGTTTGACCTTGGCCCACAAACACCTGCCCAGTGGGGTTCCAGCCTGCCAGGGTCACCCATGTGGTGAGGCCAACACACTGCCAGGTGTCACCTAGGCCTGGGCACACCTCACCTGGTGGGATGCTACATCTCATTGGTCACCTGCATGTTCAGGACATTACTGTGGCCTGGTGGAAACTCGGCCCCATCACTCCCTACCTGGTGGGGTGCTACCTCATACAGGCCACCCACATGGCAAGGCCGTCACAGCCACCAGGTGTCACCTCATCCCCATTGCACTCCACCCATCAGGGGGCCACCTCACACGGGTCACCTGTGTGGCAAACCCATCATGGCCGCCAGGTGTCACTTCAGTCCTGTCAATCTCCACCAGGTCAGGTACCACCTGACATATGTCACCAGCATGGCAAGGTCATCATGACCATGGTGTGTCACCTCAGCCCCATGACACACCACCTGGCATGGTGAAACCTTGCATGAGCCACCCACGTGGTGAGGACATCACATCCACTGGGTGTCAAAATGGCCCAGACACACACCTCATGGTGGAATGCCACCTCATGCAGGTCACCCATGTGGTGAGGCCGTCACAGCCACCATGTGTCACCTTGGCCCCAACTCTGCCTACCTGATGGGGTGCTACCTCACATGTGCCACCCACATGACAATGCAGTCACAGCCACTAGCTCTCACCTCATCCCCATGACACCACACCTAGTGCGGTGTCATCTCTTGCATGCCACCCATGTGATGAGGACACCACAGCCACCAGGTGTCACCTTAGCTCAATCACACTCTGTCCTCCAGTCTGTCACCTCATGCAAGCTACCCGTGTGGTGAGTCCATCACAGTCATCAGGTGTCACCTCAACCCAGGTGCACCTCGCCGTGTGCAATGCCACTTCGCACGAGTCACCTGAAATGTGAGGCCATCATGGCTGCCAGGTGTCACCTAGGCCTGGGCACACCCCACCTGGTGGGATGCTACCTCTCATTGGTCACCCGCATGTTGAGGACATTACAGTGGCCTGGTGGAACCACGGCCCCATCACTCCCTACCTGGTGGGGTGCTACCTCGTACATGCCAACCACATGGCAAGGCCATCACAGCCACAAGGTGTCACCTCAGCCTGGTCACACCCTCCCCAGTGGAGTGTCACCTTACACATGCCACCAATATTGCTCATCTGTCACATAAACCATGTGTCACCTCAACCTGGGTGCACCCCACCCAGCACTGGTAACCCACGTTGCAGGGCAATCATAGCAACCAGGTGTCACCTCAGCATGGGCACAGCCCACCCAGCAGGATACCACCTCATGCGGGTCACCAGTGTGTTGAGGCCCTCACGGCCGCCATGTTTCACCTAGGCCTGGGCACACACCACCCAGTGGGGTTTCAACTCACGAATGTCACCCATGTAGTGAGGCCTTCATGGCTGCTGGTTGTCACCTTGGCCCAGTCATACACCACCCAGTGGGATGCCACCACACAGCGGTAACCAGCGTGGCGAGGCTGTCACAGCTGCCAGGTGTCATTTTGGCCCGTTCACAACACGCACAGCTGGGTGCCACCTTGTGCTAGCCACCCACGTGGCAAGTCATCTCAGCCACCATGTTTCACTTTGGCCCCATCACTCTAGGCCTGGTAGGGTGCGACCTCACATGTGCTACCCACATGGTGAGGCAGTAACGGCCATAGTGTTTTACCTCATCCCCATGACACCATGCCCAGTGGGGTGTCATCTCTGGTGTGCCATCCATGTGGCAAGCCCATCATGGCTGCCGGGTGTCACCTCAGCCCAATCACACCCTACCTGGCAGGGCTAACCTCACGCATGGCACCCACATTGCAAGTCCAATGTGGTCGCTGTGTCATGTCAACCCAGTCACAACACACCATGCAGGATTGCAAATCGCATGGGTCACCCATGTGGTGAGGCTGTAATGGCTGCCAGATGTCACCTCAGCTCAGTCACACCCTGCCCGGCAAAAAGCCACCTCACATGGGTCACCCGTGTTGAGAGGCTGTCACAACCACGGGGTGTCCATTGGCCCCATCACACCCTGCTGGCAGGGTGCCACATCATGCATACCACCCAAGTGCTGAGGCCATTATGGTCACAAGGTGTAACCTCGGTCCAGTAACACCCCACCCAGATGGGTGCACCCTTGCACTTGTCACACACATAGCTGCACCGTCAAAGCCACCGGGTGTCACCTAGACCCCCTCACATCCCACCTGCGGTGTGCCACTTTGCATGTGCCACCCATGTTGCAAGGCCATTATGGCTGCCAGATGTCACCTCAGATCCATCACACCCCACCTAGCAGGTTGCCACCTCACATCAGTCACCCATGTGCTGAGGCCATCAGGGCTGCCAGGTGTCACATCAACCTGGGCATATCCACCCAGTGGGGTGCCACCTCACATAGGTAACCCACGTGGCAAGTACATCATAGCTGCTGGCTGTCACCTCAGCCCAGGCACACGCCACCTGATGGGGAGCCACCTTGCACCTGTCACCCGAGAGGCAAGGCCATCACAGAAGCTGTGTTTGACCTTGGCCTGGGCACATGCCGCCTGGTGGGATGCCACCACACCAGGGTCACCTATGTGGTGAGGCTGACATTCCATTGGGTTTCACCTCAGCCCAGTCACACATCACCTGGGGGCTGCCACCTCGCATGGGTCACCCACATGTTGATGCCCTCATGAATGCTGGGATTCACTTTTGCCTGGGCACACACCAACTGGAGGAGTGCCACATACTGTGGTGCATCTGCCTGATGAGGCCTGCATGGCAGCTGGGTGTCACCTAGACCTGGTCACACACCACCCATCACGGTGACACTTCGCACATGCCACCTGCATGGTGATGTGGTCAGGAGGCCAAGCTTCACCTCGGCTACTTCACACCCTGCCCAGTGGGGAGCTACATCATGCAGGTGATGCTCATTGCAAGACCCTCATGGCCAGGGTGTCACTTAGGCCTGGTCACACCCCACCCCACAGAGTGCCACTTTACACATATCACCCATGAGGCAAGGCCGTAATGGTCACTGGGTGTCACCTCAGCCCAGTTACACACTGCCTGGCTGTGTGCCACCATGTGTGGGTCTCCCGTGTGGCTAGGCCTTCATGCCCACTGGATTTCACCGCAGAACTGGCACAACCCGCCCAGCTGGGTGCAACCTCATGTGGGTCACCCACGTATTGAGGCCATAATGGAAGTGGGGTTTGACCTCGGCCTGGGCAAATCCCACCCAGAGGGATGCCACTCCACATGTGCCATCCGCATGGTGAGGCCATCATGGCCACCAGGTGTCACCTCGGCCTTTGGACACTCTGCCCAGTGGAGAGCAACCTCATGCATGCCACCCATGCGGTGAGGCCTTGTACAGGTCACCTGCATGGTGAGGCCATCACAGCCACCAGGTGTCACTTTGGCACAGTCATGTGCTGCCCAACAGGTTGCCACATCACACTGGTCACCCACGTGGTAAGGATGTCATGGCCCCTGAGTGTCACCCTGGCCTGGGCACACCCAACCCGGTGGGGTGCCACCCATGTGGTGAGGCCATCACAGAACCTGTGTTTGACCTTGGCCCACAAACACCTGCCCAGTGGGGTTCCAGCCTGCCAGGGTCACCCATGTGGTGAGGCCAACACACTGCCAGGTGTCACCTAGGCCTGGGCACACCTCACCTGGTGGGATGCTACATCTCATTGGTCACCTGCATGTTCAGGACATTACTGTGGCCTGGTGGAAACTCGGCCCCATCACTCCCTACCTGGTGGGGTGCTACCTCATACAGGCCACCCACATGGCAAGGCCGTCACAGCCACCAGGTGTCACCTCATCCCCATTGCACTCCACCCATCAGGTGGCCACCTCACACGGGTCACCTGTGTGGCAAACCCATCATGGCCGCCAGGTGTCACTTCAGTCCTGTCAATCTCCACCAGGTCAGGTACCACCTCACATATGTCACCAGCATGGCAAGGTCATCATGACCATGGTGTGTCACCTCAGCCCCATGACACACCACCTGGCATGGTGAAACCTTGCATGAGCCACCCACGTGGTGAGGACATCACATCCACTGGGTGTCAAAATGGCCCAGACACACACCTCATGGTGGAATGCCACCTCATGCAGGTCACCCATGTGGTGAGGCCGTCACAGCCACCATGTGTCACCTTGGCCCCAACTCTGCCTACCTGATGGGGTGCTACCTCACATGTGCCACCCACATGACAATGCAGTCACAGCCACTAGCTCTCACCTCATCCCCATGACACCACACCTAGTGCGGTGTCATCTCTTGCATGCCACCCATGTGATGAGGACACCACAGCCACCAGGTGTCACCTTAGCTCAATCACACTCTGTCCTCCAGTCTGTCACCTCATGCAAGCTACCCGTGTGGTGAGTCCATCACAGTCATCAGGTGTCACCTCAACCCAGGTGCACCTCGCCGTGTGCAATGCCACTTCGCACTAGTCACCTGAAATGTGAGGCCATCATGGCTGCCAGGTGTCACCTAGGCCTGGGCACACCCCACCTGGTGGGATGCTACCTCTCATTGGTCACCCGCATGTTGAGGACATTACAGTGGCCTGGTGGAACCACGGCCCCATCACTCCCTACCTGGTGGGGTGCTACCTCGTACATGCCAACCACATGGCAAGGCCATCACAGCCACAAGGTGTCACCTCAGCCTGGTCACACCCTCCCCAGTGGAGTGTCACCTTACACATGCCACCAATATTGCTCATCTGTCACATAAACCATGTGTCACCTCAACCTGGGTGCACCCCACCCAGCACTGGTAACCCACGTTGCAGGGCAATCATAGCAACCAGGTGTCACCTCAGCATGGGCACAGCCCACCCAGCAGGATACCACCTCATGCGGGTCACCAGTGTGTTGAGGCCCTCACGGCCGCCATGTTTCACCTAGGCCTGGGCACACACCACCCAGTGGGGTTTCAACTCACGAATGTCACCCATGTAGTGAGGCCTTCATGGCTGCTGGTTGTCACCTTGGCCCAGTCATACACCACCCAGTGGGATGCCACCACACAGCGGTAACCAGCGTGGCGAGGCTGTCACAGCTGCCAGGTGTCATTTTGGCCCGTTCACAACACGCACAGCTGGGTGCCACCTTGTGCTAGCCACCCACGTGGCAAGTCATCTCAGCCACCATGTTTCACTTTGGCCCCATCACTCTAGGCCTGGTAGGGTGCGACCTCACATGTGCTACCCACATGGTGAGGCAGTAACGGCCATAGTGTTTTACCTCATCCCCATGACACCATGCCCAGTGGGGTGTCATCTCTGGTGTGCCATCCATGTGGCAAGCCCATCATGGCTGCCGGGTGTCACCTCAGCCCAATCACACCCTACCTGGCAGGGCTAACCTCACGCATGGCACCCACATTGCAAGTCCAATGTGGTCGCTGTGTCATGTCAACCCAGTCACAACACACCATGCAGGATTGCAAATCGCATGGGTCACCCATGTGGTGAGGCTGTAATGGCTGCCAGATGTCACCTCAGCTCAGTCACACCCTGCCCGGCAAAAAGCCACCTCACATGGGTCACCCGTGTTGAGAGGCTGTCACAACCACGGGGTGTCCATTGGCCCCATCACACCCTGCTGGCAGGGTGCCACATCATGCATACCACCCAAGTGCTGAGGCCATTATGGTCACAAGGTGTAACCTCGGTCCAGTAACACCCCACCCAGATGGGTGCACCCTTGCACTTGTCACACACATAGCTGCACCGTCAAAGCCACCGGGTGTCACCTAGACCCCCTCACATCCCACCTGCGGTGTGCCACTTTGCATGTGCCACCCATGTTGCAAGGCCATTATGGCTGCCAGATGTCACCTCAGATCCATCACACCCCACCTAGCAGGTTGCCACCTCACATCAGTCACCCATGTGCTGAGGCCATCAGGGCTGCCAGGTGTCACATCAACCTGGGCATATCCACCCAGTGGGGTGCCACCTCACATAGGTAACCCACGTGGCAAGTACATCATAGCTGCTGGCTGTCACCTCAGCCCAGGCACACGCCACCTGATGGGGAGCCACCTTGCACCTGTCACCCGAGAGGCAAGGCCATCACAGAAGCTGTGTTTGACCTTGGCCTGGGCACATGCCGCCTGGTGGGATGCCACCACACCAGGGTCACCTATGTGGTGAGGCTGACATTCCATTGGGTTTCACCTCAGCCCAGTCACACATCACCTGGGGGCTGCCACCTCGCATGGGTCACCCACATGTTGATGCCCTCATGAATGCTGGGATTCACTTTTGCCTGGGCACACACCAACTGGAGGAGTGCCACATACTGTGGTGCATCTGCCTGATGAGGCCTGCATGGCAGCTGGGTGTCACCTAGACCTGGTCACACACCACCCATCACGGTGACACTTCGCACATGCCACCTGCATGGTGATGTGGTCAGGAGGCCAAGCTTCACCTCGGCTACTTCACACCCTGCCCAGTGGGGAGCTACATCATGCAGGTGATGCTCATTGCAAGACCCTCATGGCCAGGGTGTCACTTAGGCCTGGTCACACCCCACCCCACAGAGTGCCACTTTACACATATCACCCATGAGGCAAGGCCGTAATGGTCACTGGGTGTCACCTCAGCCCAGTTACACACTGCCTGGCTGTGTGCCACCATGTGTGGGTCTCCCGTGTGGCTAGGCCTTCATGCCCACTGGATTTCACCGCAGAACTGGCACAACCCGCCCAGCTGGGTGCAACCTCATGTGGGTCACCCACGTATTGAGGCCATAATGGAAGTGGGGTTTGACCTCGGCCTGGGCAAATCCCACCCAGAGGGATGCCACTCCACATGTGCCATCCGCATGGTGAGGCCATCATGGCCACCAGGTGTCACCTCGGCCTTTGGACACTCTGCCCAGTGGAGAGCAACCTCATGCATGCCACCCATGCGGTGAGGCCTTGTACAGGTCACCTGCATGGTGAGGCCATCACAGCCACCAGGTGTCACTTTGGCACAGTCATGTGCTGCCCAACAGGTTGCCACATCACACTGGTCACCCACGTGGTAAGGATGTCATGGCCCCTGAGTGTCACCCTGGCCTGGGCACACCCAACCCGGTGGGGTGCCACCCATGTGGTGAGGCCATCACAGAACCTGTGTTTGACCTTGGCCCAGAAACACCTGCCCAGTGGGGTTCCAGCCTGCCAGGGTCACCCATGTGGTGAGGCCAACACACTGCCAGGTGTCACCTAGGCCTGGGCACACCTCACCTGGTGGGATGCTACATCTCATTGGTCACCTGCATGTTCAGGACATTACTGTGGCCTGGTGGAAACTCGGCCCCATCACTCCCTACCTGGTGGGGTGCTACCTCATACAGGCCACCCACATGGCAAGGCCGTCACAGCCACCAGGTGTCACCTCATCCCCATTGCACTCCACCCATCAGGGGGCCACCTCACACGGGTCACCTGTGTGGCAAACCCATCATGGCCGCCAGGTGTCACTTCAGTCCTGTCAATCTCCACCAGGTCAGGTACCACCTGACATATGTCACCAGCATGGCAAGGTCATCATGACCATGGTGTGTCACCTCAGCCCCATGACACACCACCTGGCATGGTGAAACCTTGCATGAGCCACCCACGTGGTGAGGACATCACATCCACTGGGTGTCAAAATGGCCCAGACACACACCTCATGGTGGAATGCCACCTCATGCAGGTCACCCATGTGGTGAGGCCGTCACAGCCACCATGTGTCACCTTGGCCCCAACTCTGCCTACCTGATGGGGTGCTACCTCACATGTGCCACCCACATGACAATGCAGTCACAGCCACTAGCTCTCACCTCATCCCCATGACACCACACCTAGTGCGGTGTCATCTCTTGCATGCCACCCATGTGATGAGGACACCACAGCCACCAGGTGTCACCTTAGCTCAATCACACTCTGTCCTCCAGTCTGTCACCTCATGCAAGCTACCCGTGTGGTGAGTCCATCACAGTCATCAGGTGTCACCTCAACCCAGGTGCACCTCGCCGTGTGCAATGCCACTTCGCACGAGTCACCTGAAATGTGAGGCCATCATGGCTGCCAGGTGTCACCTAGGCCTGGGCACACCCCACCTGGTGGGATGCTACATCTCATTGGTCACCCGCATGTTGAGGACATTACAGTGGCCTGGTGGAACCACGGCCCCATCACTCCCTACCTGGTGGGGTGCTACCTCGTACATGCCAACCACATGGCAAGGCCATCACAGCCACAAGGTGTCACCTCAGCCTGGTCACACCCTCCCCAGTGGAGTGTCACCTTACACATGCCACCAATATTGCTCATCTGTCACATAAACCATGTGTCACCTCAACCTGGGTGCACCCCACCCAGCACTGGTAACCCACGTTGCAGGGCAATCATAGCAACCAGGTGTCACCTCAGCATGGGCACAGCCCACCCAGCAGGATACCACCTCATGCGGGTCACCAGTGTGTTGAGGCCCTCACGGCCGCCATGTTTCACCTAGGCCTGGGCACACACCACCCAGTGGGGTTTCAACTCACGAATGTCACCCATGTAGTGAGGCCTTCATGGCTGCTGGTTGTCACCTTGGCCCAGTCATACACCACCCAGTGGGATGCCACCACACAGCGGTAACCAGCGTGGCGAGGCTGTCACAGCTGCCAGGTGTCATTTTGGCCCGTTCACACCACGCACAGCTGGGTGCCACCTTGTGCTAGCCACCCACGTGGCAAGTCATCTCAGCCACCATGTTTCACTTTGGCCCCATCACTCTAGGCCTGGTAGGGTGCGACCTCACATGTGCTACCCACATGGTGAGGCAGTAACGGCCATAGTGTTTTACCTCATCCCCATGACACCATGCCCAGTGGGGTGTCATCTCTGGTGTGCCATCCATGTGGCAAGCCCATCATGGCTGCCGGGTGTCACCTCAGCCCAATCACACCCTACCTGGCAGGGCTAACCTCACGCATGGCACCCACATTGCAAGTCCAATGTGGTCGCTGTGTCATGTCAACCCAGTCACAACACACCATGCAGGATTGCAAATCGCATGGGTCACCCATGTGGTGAGGCTGTAATGGCTGCCAGATGTCACCTCAGCTCAGTCACACCCTGCCCGGCAAAAAGCCACCTCACATGGGTCACCCGTGTTGAGAGGCTGTCACAACCACGGGGTGTCCATTGGCCCCATCACACCCTGCTGGCAGGGTGCCACATCATGCATACCACCCAAGTGCTGAGGCCATTATGGTCACAAGGTGTAACCTCGGTCCAGTAACACCCCACCCAGATGGGTGCACCCTTGCACTTGTCACACACATAGCTGCACCGTCAAAGCCACCGGGTGTCACCTAGACCCCCTCACATCCCACCTGCGGTGTGCCACTTTGCATGTGCCACCCATGTTGCAAGGCCATTATGGCTGCCAGATGTCACCTCAGATCCATCACACCCCACCTAGCAGGTTGCCACCTCACATCAGTCACCCATGTGCTGAGGCCATCAGGGCTGCCAGGTGTCACATCAACCTGGGCATATCCACCCAGTGGGGTGCCACCTCACATAGGTAACCCACGTGGCAATTACATCATAGCTGCTGGCTGTCACCTCAGCCCAGGCACACGCCACCTGATGGGGAGCCACCTTGCACCTGTCACCCGAGAGGCAAGGCCATCACAGAAGCTGTGTTTGACCTTGGCCTGGGCACATGCCGCCTGGTGGGATGCCACCACACCAGGGTCACCTATGTGGTGAGGCTGACATTCCATTGGTTTTCACCTCAGCCCAGTCACACATCACCTGGGGGCTGCCACCTCGCATGGGTCACCCACATGTTGATGCCCTCATGAATGCTGGGATTCACTTTTGCCTGGGCACACACCAACTGGAGGAGTGCCACATACTGTGGTGCATCTGCCTGATGAGGCCTGCATGGCAGCTGGGTGTCACCTAGACCTGGTCACACACCACCCATCACGGTGACACTTCGCACATGCCACCTGCATGGTGATGTGGTCAGGAGGCCAAGCTTCACCTCGGCTACTTCACACCCTGCCCAGTGGGGAGCTACATCATGCAGGTGATGCTCATTGCAAGACCCTCATGGCCAGGGTGTCACTTAGGCCTGGTCACACCCCACCCCACAGAGTGCCACTTTACACATATCACCCATGAGGCAAGGCCGTAATGGTCACTGGGTGTCACCTCAGCCCAGTTACACACTGCCTGGCTGTGTGCCACCATGTGTGGGTCTCCCGTGTGGCTAGGCCTTCATGCCCACTGGATTTCACCGCAGAACTGGCACAACCCGCCCAGCTGGGTGCAACCTCATGTGGGTCACCCACGTATTGAGGCCATAATGGAAGTGGGGTTTGACCTCGGCCTGGGCAAATCCCACCCAGAGGGATGCCACTCCACATGTGCCATCCGCATGGTGAGGCCATCATGGCCACCAGGTGTCACCTCGGCCTTTGGACACTCTGCCCAGTGGAGAGCAACCTCATGCATGCCACCCATGCGGTGAGGCCTTGTACAGGTCACCTGCATGGTGAGGCCATCACAGCCACCAGGTGTCACTTTGGCACAGTCATGTGCTGCCCAACAGGTTGCCACATCACACTGGTCACCCACGTGGTAAGGATGTCATGGCCCCTGAGTGTCACCCTGGCCTGGGCACACCCAACCCGGTGGGGTGCCACCCATGTGGTGAGGCCATCACAGAACCTGTGTTTGACCTTGGCCCACAAACACCTGCCCAGTGGGGTTCCAGCCTGCCAGGGTCACCCATGTGGTGAGGCCAACACACTGCCAGGTGTCACCTAGGCCTGGGCACACCCCACCTGTTGGGATTCTACATCTCATTGGTCACCTGCATGTTGAGGACATTACTGTGGCCTGGTGGAAACTCGGCCCCATCACTCCCTACCTGGTGGGGTGCTACCTCATACAGGCCACCCACATGGCAAGGCCATCACAGCCACCAGGTGTCACCTCAGCCCCATTGCACTCCACCCATCAGGGGGCCACCTCACACGGGTCACCTGTGTGGCAAACCCATCATGGCCGCCAGGTGTCACTTCAGTCCTGTCAATCTCCACCAGGTCAGGTACCACCTCACATATGTCCACCAGCATGGCAAGGTCATCATGACCATGGTGTGTCACCTCAGCCCCATGACACACCACCTGGCATGGTGAAACCTTGCATGAGCCACCCGCGTGGTGAGGACATCACAGCCACTGGGTGTCAAAATGGCCCAGACACACGCCTCATGGTGGAATGCCACCTCATGCAGGTCACCCATGTGGTGAGGCCGTCACAGCCACCATGTGTCACCTCGGCCCCAACTCTGCCTACCTGATGGGGTGCTACCTCACATGTGCCACCCACATGACAATGCAGTCACAGCCACTAGCTGTCACCTCATCCCCATGACACCACACCTGGTGAGGTGTCATCTCTTGCATGCCACCCATGTGATGAGGACACCACAGCCACCAGGTGTCACCTTAGCTCAATCACACTCTGTCCTCCAGTGTGTCACCTCATGCAAGCCACCCGTGTGGTGAGTCCATCACAGTCATCAGGTGTCACCTCAATCCAGGTGCACCTCGCCGTGTGCAATGCCACTTCGCACGAGTCACCTGAAATGTGAGGCCATCATGGCTGCCAGGTGTCACCTAGGCTTGGGCACACCCCACCTGGTGGGATGCTACCTCTCATTGGTCACCCACATGTTGAGGACATTACAGTGGCCTGGTGGAACCTCGGCCCCATCACTCCCTACCTGGTGGGGTGCTACCGCGTACTGCCAACCACATGGCAAGGCCATCACAGCCACAAGGTGTCACCTCAGCCTGGTCACACCCTCCCCAGTGGAGTGTCTCCTTACACATGCCACCCATATTGCTCATCTGTCACATAAACCATGTGTCACCTCAACCTGGGTGCACCCCACCCAGCACTGGTAACCCACGTTGCAGGGCAATCATAGCAACCAGGTGTCACCTCGGCATGGGCACACCCCACCCAGCAGGATACCACCTCATGCGGGTCACCAGTGTGTTGAGGCCCTCACGGCCGCCATGTTTCACCTAGGCCTGGGCACACCCCACCCAGTGGGGTTTCAACTCACGAATGTCACCCATGCAGTGAGGCCTTCATGGCTGCTGGTTGTCACCTTGGCCCAGTCATACACCACCCAGTGGGATGCCACCACACAGCGGTAACCAGCGTGGCGAGGCTGTCACAGCTGCCAGGTGTCATTTTGGCCCGTTCACACCACGCACAGCTGGGTGCCACCTCGTGCTAGCCACCCACGTGGCAAGTCATCTCAGCCACCATGTTTCCCTTTGGCCCCATCACTCTAGGCCTGGTAGGGTGCGACCTCACATGTGCTACCCACATGGTGAGGCAGTAACGGCCATAGTGTTTTACCTCATCCCCATGACACCATGCCCAGTGGGGTGTCATCTCTTGTGTGCCATCCATGTGGCAAGCCCATCATGGCTGCCAGGTGTCACCTCAGCCCAATCACACCCTACCTGGCAGGGCTAACCTCACGCATGGCACCCACATTGCAAGTCCAATGTGGTCGCTGTGTCATGTCAACCCAGTCACAACACACCATGCAGGATTGCAAATCGCATGGGTCACCCATGTGGTGAGGCTGTAATGGCTGCCAGATGTCACCTCAGCTCAGTCACACCCTGCCCGGCAAAAAGCCACCTCACATGGGTCACCCGTGTTGAGAGGCTGTCACAACCACGGGGTGTCCATTGGCCCCATCACACCCTGCTGGCAGGGTGCCACATCATGCATACCACCCAAGTGCTGAGGCCATTATGGTCACAAGGTGTAACCTCGGTCCAGTAACACCCCACCCAGATGGGTGCACCCTTGCACTTGTCACACACATAGCTGCACTGTCAAAGCCACCGGGTGTCACCTAGACCCCCTCACATCCCACCTGCGGTGTGCCACTTTGCATGTGCCACCCATGTTGCAAAGCCATTATGGCTGCCAGATGTCACCTCAGATCCATCACACCCCACCTAGCAGGGTGCCACCTCACATCAGTCACCCATGTGCTGAGGCCATCAGGGCTGCCAGGTGTCACATCAACCTGGGCATATCCACCCAGTGGGGTGCCACCTCACATAGGTAACCCACGTGGCAAGTACATCATAGCTGCTGGCTGTCACCTCAGCCCAGGCACACGCCACCTGATGGGGAGCCACCTTGCACCTGTCACCCGAGAGGCAAGGCCATCACAGAAGCTGTGTTTGACCTTGGCCTGGGCACATGCCGCCTGGTGGGATGCCACCACACCAGGGTCACCTATGTGGTGAGGCTGACATTCCATTGGGTTTCACCTCAGCCCAGTCACACATCACCTGGGGGCTGCCACCTCGCATGGGTCACCCACATGTTGATGCCCTCATGAATGCTGGGATTCACTTTTGCCTGGGCACACACCAAATGGAGGAGTGCCACATACTGTGGTGCATCTGCCTGATGAGGCCTGCATGGCAGCTGGGTGTCACCTAGACCTGGTCACACACCACCCATCACGGTGACCCTTCGCACATGCCACCTGCATGGTGATGTGGTCAGGAGGCCAAGCTTCACCTCGGCTACTTCACACCCTGCCCAGTGGGGAGCTACATCATGCAGGTGATGCTCTTTGCAAGACCCTCATGGCCAGGGTGTCACTTAGGCCTGGTCACACCCCACCCCACAGAGTGCCACTTTACACATATCACCCATGAGGCAAGGCCGTAATGGTCACTGGGTGTCACCTCAGCCCAGTTACACACTGCCTGGCTGTGTGCCACAATGTGTGGGTCTCCCGTGTGGCTAGGCCTTCATGCCCACTGGATTTCACCTCAGAACTGGCACAACCCGCCCAGCTGGGTGCAACCTCATGTGGGTAACCCACGTATTGAGGCCATAATGGAAGTGGGGTTTGACCTCGGCCTGGGCAAATCCCACCCAGAGGGATGCCACTCCACATGTGCCATCCGCATGGTGAGGCCATCATGGCCACCAGGTGTCACCTCGGCCTTGGGACACTCTGCCCAGTGGAGAGCAACCTCATGCATGCCACCCTTGCGGTGTGGCCTTGCACAGGTCACCTGCATGGTGAGGCCATCACAGCCACCAGGTGTCACTTTGGCACAGTCATGTGCTGCCCAACAGGTTGCCACATCACACTGATCACCCACATGGTAAGGCTGTCATGGCCCCTGAGTGTCACCCTGGCCTGGGCACACCCAACCCGGTGGGGGGCCACCCATGTGGTGAGGCCATCAGAGAACCTGTGTTTGACCTTGGCCCACAAACACCTGCCCAGTGGGGTTCCAGCCTGCCAGGGTCACCCATGTGGTGAGGCCAACACACTGCCAGGTGTCACCTAGGCCTGGGCACACCCCACCTGTTGGGATGCTACATCTCATTGGTCACCTGCATGTTGAGGACATTACTGTGGCCTGGTGGAAACTCGGCCCCATCACTCCCTACCTGGTGGGGTGCTACCTCATACAGGCCACCCACATGGCAAGGCCATCACAGCCACCAGGTGTCACCTCAGCCCCATTGCACTCCACCCATCAGGGGGCCACCTCACACGGGTCACCTGTGTGGCAAGCCCATCATGGCCGCCAGGTGTCACTTCAGTCCTGTCAATCTCCACCAGGTCAGGTACCACCTCACATATGTCACCAGCATGGCAAGGTCATCATGACCATGGTGTGTCACCTCAGCCCCATGACACACCACCTGGCATGGTGAAACCTTGCATGAGCCACCCGCGTGGTGAGGACATCACAGCCACTGGGTGTCAAAATGGCCCAGACACACGCCTCATGGTGGAATGCCACCTCATGCAGGTCACCCATGTGGTGAGGCCGTCACAGCCACCATGTGTCACCTCGGCCCCAACTCTGCCTACCTGATGGGGTGCTACCTCACATGTGCCACCCACATGACAATGCAGTCACAGCCACTAGCTGTCACCTCATCCCCATGACACCACACCTGGTGGGGTGTCATCTCTTGCATGCCACCCATGTGATGAGGACACCACAGCCACCAGGTGTCACCTTAGCTCAATCACACTCTGTCCTCCAGTGTGTCACCTCATGCAAGCCACCCGTGTGGTGAGTCCATCACCATCATCAGGTGTCACCTCAACCCAGGTGCACCTCGCCGTGTGCAATGCCACTTCGCACGAGTCACCTGAAATGTGAGGCCATCATGGCTGCCAGGTGTCACCTAGGCTTGGGCACACCCCACCTGGTGGGATGCTACCTCTCATTGGTCACCCACATGTTGAGGACATTACAGTGGCCTGGTGGAACCTCGGCCCCATCAGTCCCTACCTGGTGGGGTGCTACCTCGTACATGCCAACCACATGGCAAGGCCATCACAGCCACAAGGTGTCACCTCAGCCTGGTCACACCCTCCCCAGTGGAGTGTCTCCTTACACATGCCACCCATATTGCTCATCTGTCACATAAACCATGTGTCACCTCAACCTGGGTGCACCCCACCCAGCACTGGTAACCCACGTTGCAGGGCAATCATAGCAACCAGGTGTCACCTCGGCATGGGCACACCCCACCCAGCAGGATACCACCTCATGCGGGTCACCAGTGTGTTGAGGCCCTCACGGCCGCCATGTTTCACCTAGGCCTGGGCACACCCCACCCAGTGGGGTTTCAACTCACGAATGTCACCCATGCAGTGAGGCCTTCATGGCTGCTGGTTGTCACCTTGGCCCAGTCATACACCACCCAGTGGGATGCCACCACACAGCGGTAACCAGGGTGGCGAGGCTGTCACAGTTGCCAGGTGTCATTTTGGCCCGTTCACACCACGCACAGCTGGGTGCCACCTTGTGCTAGCCATCCACGTGGCAAGTCATCTCAGCCACCATGTTTCACTTTGGCCCCATCACTCTAGGCCTGGTAGGGTGCGACCTCACATGTGCTACCCACATGGTGAGGCAGTAACGGCCATAGTGTTTTACCTCATCCCCATGACACCATGCCCAGTGGGGTGTCATCTCTTGTGTGCCATCCATGTGGCAAGCCCATCATGGCTGCCGGGTGTCACCTCAGCCCAATCACACCCTACCTGGCAGGGCTAACCTCATGCATGCCACCCACATTGCAAGTCCAATGTGGTCGCTGTGTCATGTCAACCCAGTCACAACACACCATGCAGGATTCCAAATCGCATGGGTCACCTGTGTTGTGAGGCCTTCACAGCCACTGAGTGTCACCTCGGCCTGGGTACACCTTGCCCATTGGGATGTCACCTAGCATGTGCCACCCACATGGTGCAGCACTCACGGAAACCAATATTCAGCCGTGTCACTCTCTGCCCAGGAGAATGTCACCTCAACATGGCACCTGCATGGCAAGGTGGTCACACCGCTGGGTGTCACGTCTGCATGGTCACACCCCATCCCGCAGGTTGCCACCTGGCAAAGGTCAACTGCATGGTGAGGCTGTCATGGCTGCCAGATGTCTCCTCTGCCTGAGCACACACTGCCTGGTGGGGAGCCACCATGCAGAGATCACCCACGTGATGAGGCCCTCACAGCTGCTGGGTGTCACCTTGGTTGCTTCACACACCACCCAGTGGGGTACCACCTCGTATGGGTCACCTGCATGGAGAAGCCATCACTGCCACTGGGTGACAGCTTAGCTCAGTCACACCATGTCTTGTGGGGAGCCACCTCACTTGGGTCACCCATGTGGTGAGGCTGTCATAGCCATGGGATGTCACCTTGACCCCTTCATAGCTTTCACAGCAGGGTGCCACCACGCTGGAGCCACCTAAGAGGCAAGGGATCATGACCACCATGTGTCATCTCAGCCATGTCACACCCCACCAGGCAAGGTGCTACCTCACCCATGTCACCAGCATGGTGAGGCTATCAAGGCTGCGAGGTGTCACCTAAGCCCACTCAGACACTGCCCCATGGGGTGCTACATAGTGCATGCTACTCACATGGCTAGGCCATCATGGCCACTGGGTGTCACTTCAGCCCAGTCATTCCCCACCCTGCCAGGTGCCACCTTGATGTGCCACCCGCATAGCTAGGCAATCACACCACTAGGTGCCACCTTGTCCCTGTGACACCACACCTGGCACCATGTCATCTCTTGTGTGTCCCCCATGTAGTGAGGCCATCACGGCCACTGGGTGTCACCTCTTCCTGGTCAATACCCACCTGCCAGGGTGTCAACTAGCATGTGCTTCCCTCAGGACGAGACCATCACAGCCACCAGGTGTCACCTCAGCCCGATCACACACTGCACAGTGGGGTGTCACCTGGTGCATGCCACCTGTGCTGCAAGTCTGTCTCGGTCAAAGTGTGTCACCTCAACCCGGGCATACCCCACCATGTGAGATGCCACCTTGCATGGTTACTCACGTTGTGAGCACCTCTATGCCACCAGATGTCACCTTGGCCTGGTTACACCCTGCCAGGCAGGGTGCCAGCTCATGTGGGTCACCCATGTGGTGAGGTCCTCATGGCCACTGGGCATCACCTTGGACCAGTCACACACCACCTAACGGGGTGCCACTTTGCAAGGGTCACCCATGTGATGTGGCTCTCACAGCTGCTGTGGATCACTTTGGCCTGGTCACACTGCAGCCTGCAGGGTGCAATCTCACACATGCTACGATTGTGGTGAGGCTGTCATGGCCACCAGGTGTCACCTTGGCCTGGTCACAACCCACACAGCATGGTGCCACCTCTTGCAGGTCACCCATGTGGCAAGGTCATCACTGCTGCCGGGTGTCACCTCAGCTCGGTCACAACCTGCCAGCAGGAAGCCACCTAGTATAGGTCACCAGGGTTGCAAGGCTGTCACAGCCACAGGGTGTCCATTGGCCCCATCGCACCTTGCCTGGCAGGGTGCTACCATGTGTGTGCCACCCAAGTGGTGAGGCCATCACAGCCACCAGGTGCCACCTCGGCCCTGTAACACCCCACCTGGTGGGGTGCAACCTTGCACTTGCCACCCATGTAGCTGGGCCATCACAGCACCATGGGTCACCTCGGCACCCTTACACCCTGCCCAGAGCGGTGGCACTTTGCAGCTTCCACCCACATTGCAAGGCCATTACAGCTGCTGGGTGTCACTTCAGCCCCACCACACCCTGCCTGGTGGGGTGTCAACTCATGTGATTCACCCATGTGGTGAGGCCACCAGGGATATCAGGCCTCACCTCAGCCCAGGCACATCCACCCTGTGGGGTGCCACCTTACATGTGTAAGCCATGTGGTGAGGCCGTCAGTGTTGCCAGGTCTCACCTCAGCCCAGGGACACCATGTGCGGCCTGGAGCCACTTCATGCATGCCACCCACATGGCAAGGCCATGATGGCCACAGGGTGTCACCTAGGATTATCAAACACAGCCCAACAGTGTACCACCTTGCGCATGCCATGCATGTGGTGATGCTGTCATGACCATCAGGTATCACCTTGAATTGGGCACATCCCATCAGGCAGGGTGCCATCTCGTGAGGGTCACCTGGGTTGCGAGGCCCTCTCAGCCACCAGGTGGCACCTAGGCCCATGCACACCCCACCCACCAGAGTGCCATCTCACAAGGGTCACACTTGTGGCATGGCCCTCACGGCAACAGGCTGTCACCTAGGCCCAGGCACATCCAGCCCAACAGGATGCCACCACGCATGGGTCACCCTTGTGGTGAGGCTGTAATGGCTGCCAGATGTCGCCTCAGCTCAGTCACACCCTGCCCGGCAAAAAGCCACCTCACATGGGTCATCCGTGTTGAGAGGCTGTCACAACCATGGGATGTCCATTGGCCCCATCACACCCTGCTGGCAGGGTGCCACATCATGCATACCACCCAAGTGCTGAGGCCATTATGGTCACAAGGTGTAACCTCGGTCCAGTAACACCCCACCCAGATGGGTGCACCCTTGCACTTGTCACACACATAGCTGCACCGTCAAAGCCACCGGGTGTCACCTAGACCCCCTCACATCCCACCTGCGGTGTGCCACTTTGCATGTGCCACCCATGTTGCAAGGCCATTATGGCTGCCAGATGTCACCTCAGATCCATCACACCCCACCTAGCAGGGTGCCACCTCACATCAGTCACCCACGTGCTGAGGCCATCAGGGCTGCCAGGTGTCACATCAACCTGGGCATATCCACCCAGTGGGGTGCCACCTCACATAGGTAACCCACGTGGCAAGTACATCATAGCTGCTGGCTGTCACCTCAGCCCAGGCACACGCCACCTGATGGGGAGCCACCTTGCACCTGTCACCCGAGAGGCAAGGCCATCACAGAAGCTGTGTTTGACCTTGGCCTGGGCACATGCCGCCTGGTGGGATGCCACCACACCAGGGTCACCTATGTGGTGAGGCTGACATTCCATTGGGTTTCACCTCAGCCCAGTCACACATCACCTGGGGGCTGCCACCTCGCATGGGTCACCCACATGTTGATGCCCTCATGAATGCTGGGATTCACTTTTGCCTGGGCACACACCAACTGGAGGAGTGCCACATACTGTGGTGCATCTGCCTGATGAGGCCTGCATGGCAGCTGGGTGTCACCTAGACCTGGTCACACACCACCCATCACGGTGACACTTCGCACATGCCACCTGCATGGTGATGTGGTCAGGAGGCCAAGCTTCACCTCGGCTACTTCACACCCTGCCCAGTGGGGAGCTACATCATGCAGGTGATGCTCATTGCAAGACCCTCATGGCCAGGGTGTCACTTAGGCCTGGTCACACCCCACCCCACAGAGTGCCACTTTACACATATCACCCATGAGGCAAGGCCGTAATGGTCACTGGGTGTCACCTCAGCCCAGTTACACACTGCCTGGCTGTGTGCCACCATGTGTGGGTCTCCCGTGTGGCTAGGCCTTCATGCCCACTGGATTTCACCTCAGAACTGGCACAACCCGCCCAGCTGGGTGCAACCTCATGTGGGTCACCCACGTATTGAGGCCATAATGGAAGTGGGGTTTGACCTCGGCCTGGGCAAATCCCACCCAGAGGGATGCCACTCCACATGTGCCATCCGCATGGTGAGGCCATCATGGCCACCAGGTGTCACCTCGGCCTTGGGACACTCTGCCCAGTGGAGAGCAACCTCATGCATGCCACCCTTGCGGTGAGGCCTTGTACAGGTCACCTGCATGGTGAGGCCATCACAGCCACCAGGTGTCACTTTGGCACAGTCATGTGCTGCCCAACAGGTTGCCACATCACACTGGTCACCCACGTGGTAAGGATGTCATGGCCCCTGAGTGTCACCCTGGCCTGGGCACACCCAACCCGGTGGGGTGCCACCCATGTGGTGAGGCCATCAGAGAACCTGTGTTTGACCTTGGCCCACAAACACCTGCCCAGTGGGGTTCCAGCCTGCCAGGGTCACCCATGTGGTGAGGCCAACACACTGCCAGGTGTCACCTAGGCCTGGGCACACCTCACCTGGTGGGATGCTACATCTCATTGGTCACCTGCATGTTCAGGACATTACTGTGGCCTGGTGGAAACTCGGCCCCATCACTCCCTACCTGGTGGGGTGCTACCTCATACAGGCCACCCACATGGCAAGGCCGTCACAGCCACCAGGTGTCACCTCATCCCCATTGCACTCCACCCATCAGGGGGCCACCTCACACGGGTCACCTGTGTGGCAAACCCATCATGGCCGCCAGGTGTCACTTCAGTCCTGTCAATCTCCACCAGGTCAGGTACCACCTCACATATGTCACCAGCATGGCAAGGTCATCATGACCATGGTGTGTCACCTCAGCCCCATGACACACCACCTGGCATGGTGAAACCTTGCATGAGCCACCCACGTGGTGAGGACATCACATCCACTGGGTGTCAAAATGGCCCAGACACACACCTCATGGTGGAATGCCACCTCATGCAGGTCACCCATGTGGTGAGGCCGTCACAGCCACCATGTGTCACCTTGGCCCCAACTCTGCCTACCTGATGGGGTGCTACCTCACATGTGCCACCCACATGACAATGCAGTCACAGCCACTAGCTCTCACCTCATCCCCATGACACCACACCTGGTGGGGTGTCATCTCTTGCATGCCACCCATGTGATGAGGACACCACAGCCACCAGGTGTCACCTTAGCTCAATCACACTCTGTCCTCCAGTCTGTCACCTCATGCAAGCTACCCGTGTGGTGAGTCCATCACAGTCATCAGGTGTCACCTCAACCCAGGTGCACCTCGCCGTGTGCAATGCCACTTCGCACGAGTCACCTGAAATGTGAGGCCATCATGGCTGCCAGGTGTCACCTAGGCCTGGGCACACCCCACCTGGTGGGATGCTACATCTCATTGGTCACCCGCATGTTGAGGACATTACAGTGGCCTGGTGGAACCACGGCCCCATCACTCCCTACCTGGTGGGGTGCTACCTCGTACATGCCAACCACATGGCAAGGCCATCACAGCCACAAGGTGTCACCTCAGCCTGGTCACACCCTCCCCAGTGGAGTGTCACCTTACACATGCCACCAATATTGCTCATCTGTCACATAAACCATGTGTCACCTCAACCTGGGTGCACCCCACCCAGCACTGGTAACCCACGTTGCAGGGCAATCATAGCAACCAGGTGTCACCTCGGCATGGGCACAGCCCACCCAGCAGGATACCACCTCATGCGGGTCACCAGTGTGTTGAGGCCCTCACGGCCGCCATGTTTCACCTAGGCCTGGGCACACACCACCCAGTGGGGTTTCAACTCACGAATGTCACCCATGTAGTGAGGCCTTCATGGCTGCTGGTTGTCACCTTGGCCCAGTCATACACCACCCAGTGGGATGCCACCACACAGCGGTAACCAGCGTGGCGAGGCTGTCACAGCTGCCAGGTGTCATTTTGGCCCGTTCACAACACGCACAGCTGGGTGCCACCTTGTGCTAGCCACCCACGTGGCAAGTCATCTCAGCCACCATGTTTCACTTTGGCCCCATCACTCTAGGCCTGGTAGGGTGCGACCTCACATGTGCTACCCACATGGTGAGGCAGTAACGGCCATAGTGTTTTACCTCATCCCCATGACACCATGCCCAGTGGGGTGTCATCTCTGGTGTGCCATCCATGTGGCAAGCCCATCATGGCTGCCGGGTGTCACCTCAGCCCAATCACACCCTACCTGGCAGGGCTAACCTCACGCATGGCACCCACATTGCAAGTCCAATGTGGTCGCTGTGTCATGTCAACCCAGTCACAACACACCATGCAGGATTGCAAATCGCATGGGTCACCCATGTGGTGAGGCTGTAATGGCTGCCAGATGTCACCTCAGCTCAGTCACACCCTGCCCGGCAAAAAGCCACCTCACATGGGTCACCCGTGTTGAGAGGCTGTCACAACCACGGGGTGTCCATTGGCCCCATCACACCCTGCTGGCAGGGTGCCACATCATGCATACCACCCAAGTGCTGAGGCCATTATGGTCACAAGGTGTAACCTCGGTCCAGTAACACCCCACCCAGATGGGTGCACCCTTGCACTTGTCACACACATAGCTGCACCGTCAAAGCCACCGGGTGTCACCTAGACCCCCTCACATCCCACCTGCGGTGTGCCACTTTGCATGTGCCACCCATGTTGCAAGGCCATTATGGCTGCCAGATGTCACCTCAGATCCATCACACCCCACCTAGCAGGGTGCCACCTCACATCAGTCACCCACGTGCTGAGGCCATCAGGGCTGCCAGGTGTCACATCAACCTGGGCATATCCACCCAGTGGGGTGCCACCTCACATAGGTAACCCACGTGGCAAGTACATCATAGCTGCTGGCTGTCACCTCAGCCCAGGCACACGCCACCTGATGGGGAGCCACCTTGCACCTGTCACCCGAGAGGCAAGGCCATCACAGAAGCTGTGTTTGACCTTGGCCTGGGCACATGCCGCCTGGTGGGATGCCACCACACCAGGGTCACCTATGTGGTGAGGCTGACATTCCATTGGGTTTCACCTCAGCCCAGTCACACATCACCTGGGGGCTGCCACCTCGCATGGGTCACCCACATGTTGATGCCCTCATGAATGCTGTGATTCACTTTTGCCTGGGCACACACCAACTGGAGGAGTGCCACATACTGTGGTGCATCTGCCTGATGAGGCCTGCATGGCAGCTGGGTGTCACCTAGACCTGGTCACACACCACCCATCACGGTGACACTTCGCACATGCCACCTGCATGGTGATGTGGTCAGGAGGCCAAGCTTCACCTCGGCTACTTCACACCCTGCCCAGTGGGGAGCTACATCATGCAGGTGATGCTCATTGCAAGACCCTCATGGCCAGGGTGTCACTTAGGCCTGGTCACACCCCACCCCACAGAGTGCCACTTTACACATATCACCCATGAGGCAAGGCCGTAATGGTCACTGGGTGTCACCTCAGCCCAGTTACACACTGCCTGGCTGTGTGCCACCATGTGTGGGTCTCCCGTGTGGCTAGGCCTTCATGCCCACTGGGTTTCACCTCAGAACTGGCACAACCCGCCCAGCTGGGTGCAACCTCATGTGGGTCACCCACGTATTGAGGCCATAATGGAAGTGGGGTTTGACCTCGGCCTGGGCAAATCCCACCCAGAGGGATGCCACTCCACATGTGCCATCCGCATGGTGAGGCCATCATGGCCACCAGGTGTCACCTCGGCCTTGGGACACTCTGCCCAGTGGAGAGCAACCTCATGCATGCCACCCATGCGGTGAGGCCTTGTACAGGTCACCTGCATGGTGAGGCCATCACAGCCACCAGGTGTCACTTTGGCACAGTCATGTGCTGCCCAACAGGTTGCCACATCACACTGGTCACCCACGTGGTAAGGATGTCATGGCCCCTGAGTGTCACACTGGCCTGGGCACACCCAACCCGGTGGGGTGCCACCCATGTGGTGAGGCCATCAGAGAACCTGTGTTTGACCTTGGCCCACAAACACCTGCCCAGTGGGGTTCCAGCCTGCCAGGGTCACCCATGTGGTGAGGCCAACACACTGCCAGGTGTCACCTAGGCCTGGGCACACCTCACCTGGTGGGATGCTACATCTCATTGGTCACCTGCATGTTCAGGACATTACTGTGGCCTGGTGGAAACTCGGCCCCATCACTCCCTACCTGGTGGGGTGCTACCTCATACAGGCCACCCACATGGCAAGGCCGTCACAGCCACCAGGTGTCACCTCATCCCCATTGCACTCCACCCATCAGGGGGCCACCTCACACGGGTCACCTGTGTGGCAAACCCATCATGGCCGCCAGGTGTCACTTCAGTCCTGTCAATCTCCACCAGGTCAGGTACCACCTCACATATGTCACCAGCATGGCAAGGTCATCATGACCATGGTGTGTCACCTCAGCCCCATGACACACCACCTGGCATGGTGAAACCTTGCATGAGCCACCCACGTGGTGAGGACATCACATCCACTGGGTGTCAAAATGGCCCAGACACACACCTCATGGTGGAATGCCACCTCATGCAGGTCACCCATGTGGTGAGGCCGTCACAGCCACCATGTGTCACCTTGGCCCCAACTCTGCCTACCTGATGGGGTGCTACCTCACATGTGCCACCCACATGACAATGCAGTCACAGCCACTAGCTCTCACCTCATCCCCATGACACCACACCTAGTGCGGTGTCATCTCTTGCATGCCACCCATGTGATGAGGACACCACAGCCACCAGGTGTCACCTTAGCTCAATCACACTCTGTCCTCCAGTCTGTCACCTCATGCAAGCTACCCGTGTGGTGAGTCCATCACAGTCATCAGGTGTCACCTCAACCCAGGTGCACCTCGCCGTGTGCAATGCCACTTCGCACGAGTCACCTGAAATGTGAGGCCATCATGGCTGCCAGGTGTCACCTAGGCCTGGGCACACCCCACCTGGTGGGATGCTACATCTCATTGGTCACCCGCATGTTGAGGACATTACAGTGGCCTGGTGGAACCACGGCCCCATCACTCCCTACCTGGTGGGGTGCTACCTCGTACATGCCAACCACATGGCAAGGCCATCACAGCCACAAGGTGTCACCTCAGCCTGGTCACACCCTCCCCAGTGGAGTGTCACCTTACACATGCCACCAATATTGCTCATCTGTCACATAAACCATGTGTCACCTCAACCTGGGTGCACCCCACCCAGCACTGGTAACCCACGTTGCAGGGCAATCATAGCAACCAGGTGTCACCTCAGCATGGGCACAGCCCACCCAGCAGGATACCACCTCATGCGGGTCACCAGTGTGTTGAGGCCCTCACGGCCGCCATGTTTCACCTAGGCCTGGGCACACACCACCCAGTGGTGTTTCAACTCACGAATGTCACCCATGTAGTGAGGCCTTCATGGCTGCTGGTTGTCACCTTGGCCCAGTCATACACCACCCAGTGGGATGCCACCACACAGCGGTAACCAGCGTGGCGAGGCTGTCACAGCTGCCAGGTGTCATTTTGGCCCGTTCACAACACGCACAGCTGGGTGCCACCTTGTGCTAGCCACCCACATGGCAAGTCATCTCAGCCACCATGTTTCACTTTGGCCCCATCACTCTAGGCCTGGTAGGGTGCGACTCACATGTGCTACCCACATGGTGAGGCAGTAACGGCCATAGTGTTTTACCTCATCCCCATGACACAATGCCCAGTGGGGTGTCATCTCTGGTGTGCCATCCATGTGGCAAGCCCATCATGGCTGCCGGGTGTCACCTCAGCCCAATCACACCCTACCTGGCAGGGCTAACCTCACGCATGGCACCCACATTGCAAGTCCAATGTGGTCGCTGTGTCATGTCAACCCAGTCACAACACACCATGCAGGATTGCAAATCGCATGGGTCACCCATGTGGTGAGGCTGTAATGGCTGCCAGATGTCACCTCAGCTCAGTCACACCCTGCCCGGCAAAAAGCCACCTCACATGGGTCACCCGTGTTGAGAGGCTGTCACAACCACGGGGTGTCCATTGGCCCCATCACACCCTGCTGGCAGGGTGCCACATCATGCATACCACCCAAGTGCTGAGGCCATTATGGTCACAAGGTGTAACCTCGGTCCAGTAACACCCCACCCAGATGGGTGCACCCTTGCACTTGTCACACACATAGCTGCACCGTCAAAGCCACCGGGTGTCACCTAGACCCCCTCACATCCCACCTGCGGTGTGCCACTTTGCATGTGCCACCCATGTTGCAAGGCCATTATGGCTGCCAGATGTCACCTCAGATCCATCACACCCCACCTAGCAGGGTGCCACCTCACATCAGTCACCCACGTGCTGAGGCCATCAGGGCTGCCAGGTGTCACATCAACCTGGGCATATCCACCCAGTGGGGTGCCACCTCACATAGGTAACCCACGTGGCAAGTACATCATAGCTGCTGGCTGTCACCTCAGCCCAGGCACACGCCACCTGATGGGGAGCCACCTTGCACCTGTCACCCGAGAGGCAAGGCCATCACAGAAGCTGTGTTTGACCTTGGCCTGGGCACATGCCGCCTGGTGGGATGCCACCACACCAGGGTCACCTATGTGGTGAGGCTGACATTCCATTGGGTTTCACCTCAGCCCAGTCACACATCACCTGGGGGCTGCCACCTCGCATGGGTCACCCACATGTTGATGCCCTCATGAATGCTGGGATTCACTTTTGCCTGGGCACACACCAACTGGAGGAGTGCCACATACTGTGGTGCATCTGCCTGATGAGGCCTGCATGGCAGCTGGGTGTCACCTAGACCTGGTCACACACCACCCATCACGGTGACACTTCGCACATGCCACCTGCATGGTGATGTGGTCAGGAGGCCAAGCTTCACCTCGGCTACTTCACACCCTGCCCAGTGGGGAGCTACATCATGCAGGTGATGCTCATTGCAAGACCCTCATGGCCAGGGTGTCACTTAGGCCTGGTCACACCCCACCCCACAGAGTGCCACTTTACACATATCACCCATGAGCAAGGCCGTAATGGTCACTGGGTGTCACCTCAGCCCAGTTACACACTGCCTGGCTGTGTGCCACCATGTGTGGGTCTCCCGTGTGGCTAGGCCTTCATGCCCACTGGATTTCACCTCAGAACTGGCACAACCCGCCCAGCTGGGTGCAACCTCATGTGGGTCACCCACGTATTGAGGCCATAATGGAAGTGGGGTTTGACCTCGGCCTGGGCAAATCCCACCCAGAGGGATGCCACTCCACATGTGCCATCCGCATGGTGAGGCCATCATGGCCACCAGGTGTCACCTCGGCCTTGGGACACTCTGCCCAGTGGAGAGCAACCTCATGCATGCCACCCTTGCGGTGAGGCCTTGTACAGGTCACCTGCATGGTGAGGCCATCACAGCCACCAGGTGTCACTTTGGCACAGTCATGTGCTGCCCAACAGGTTGCCACATCACACTGGTCACCCACGTGGTAAGGATGTCATGGCCCCTGAGTGTCACCCTGGCCTGGGCACACCCAACCCGGTGGGGTGCCACCCCATGTGGTGAGGCCATCAGAGAACCTGTGTTTGACCTTGGCCCACAAACACCTGCCCAGTGGGGTTCCAGCCTGCCAGGGTCACCCATGTGGTGAGGCCAACACACTGCCAGGTGTCACCTAGGCCTGGGCACACCTCACCTGGTGGGATGCTACATCTCATTGGTCACCTGCATGTTCAGGACATTACTGTGGCCTGGTGGAAACTCGGCCCCATCACTCCCTACCTGGTGGGGTGCTACCTCATACAAGCCACCCACATGGCAAGGCCGTCACAGCCACCAGGTGTCACCTCATCCCCATTGCACTCCACCCATCAGGGGGCCACCTCACACGGGTCACCTGTGTGGCAAACCCATCATGGCCGCCAGGTGTCACTTCAGTCCTGTCAATCTCCACCAGGTCAGGTACCACCTCACATATGTCACCAGCATGGCAAGGTCATCATGACCATGGTGTGTCACCTCAGCCCCATGACACACCACCTGGCATGGTGAAACCTTGCATGAGCCACCCACGTGGTGAGGACATCACATCCACTGGGTGTCAAAATGGCCCAGACACACACCTCATGGTGGAATGCCACCTCATGCAGGTCACCCATGTGGTGAGGCCGTCACAGCCACCATGTGTCACCTTGGCCCCAACTCTGCCTACCTGATGGGGTGCTACCTCACATGTGCCACCCACATGACAATGCAGTCACAGCCACTAGCTGTCACCTCATCCCCATGACACCACACCTGGTGGGGTGTCATCTCTTGCATGCCACCCATGTGATGAGGACACCACAGCCACCAGGTGTCACCTTAGCTCAATCACACTCTGTCCTCCAGTCTGTCACCTCATGCAAGCTACCCGTGTGGTGAGTCCATCACAGTCATCAGGTGTCACCTCAACCCAGGTGCACCTCGCCGTGTGCAATGCCACTTCGCACGAGTCACCTGAAATGTGAGGCCATCATGGCTGCCAGGTGTCACCTAGGCCTGGGCACACCCCACCTGGTGGGATGCTACATCTCATTGGTCACCCGCATGTTGAGGACATTACAGTGGCCTGGTGGAACCTCGGCCCCATCACTCCCTACCTGGTGGGGTGCTACCTCGTACATGCCAACCACATGGCAAGGCCATCACAGCCACAAGGTGTCACCTCAGCCTGGTCACACCCTCCCCAGTGGAGTGTCACCTTACACATGCCACCAATATTGCTCATCTGTCACATAAACCATGTGTCACCTCAACCTGGGTGCACCCCACCCAGCACTGGTAACCCACGTTGCAGGGCAATCATAGCAACCAGGTGTCACCTCAGCATGGGCACAGCCCACCCAGCAGGATACCACCTCATGCGGGTCACCAGTGTGTTGAGGCCCTCACGGCCGCCATGTTTCACCTAGGCCTGGGCACATCACCCAGTGGGGTTTCAACTCACGAATGTCACCCATGTAGTGAGGCCTTCATGGCTGCTGGTTGTCACCTTGGCCCAGTCATACACCACCCAGTGGGATGCCACCACACAGCGGTAACCAGCGTGGCGAGGCTGTCACAGCTGCCAGGTGTCATTTTGGCCCGTTCACACCACGCACAGCTGGGTGCCACCTTGTGCTAGCCACCCACGTGGCAAGTCATCTCAGCCACCATGTTTCACTTTGGCCCCATCACTCTAGGCCTGGTAGGGTGCGACCTCACATGTGCTACCCACATGGTGAGGCAAGTAACGGCCATAGTGTTTTACCTCATCCCCATGACACCATGCCCAGTGGGGTGTCATCTCTGGTGTGCCATCCATGTGGCAAGCCCATCATGGCTGCCGGGTGTCACCTCAGCCCAATCACACCCTACCTGGCAGGGCTAACCTCACGCATGGCACCCATCATTGCAAGTCCAATGTGGTCGCTGTGTCATGTCAACCCAGTCACAACACACCATGCAGGATTGCAAATCGCATGGGTCACCCATGTGGTGAGGCTGTAATGGCTGCCAGATGTCACTCAGCTCAGTCACACCCTGCCGGCAAAAAGCCACCTCACATGGGTCACCCGTGTTGAGAGGCTGTCACAACCATGGGGTGTCCATTGGCCCCATCACACCCTGCTGGCAGGGTGCCACATCATGCATACCACCCAAGTGCTGAGGCCATTATGGTCACAAGGTGTAACCTCGGTCCAGTAACACCCCACCCAGATGGGTGCACCCTTGCACTTGTCACACACATAGCTGCACCGTCAAAGCCACTGGGTGTCACCTAGACCCCCTCACATCCCACCTGCGGTGTGCCACTTTGCATGTGCCACCCATGTTGCAAGGCCATTATGGCTGCCAGATGTCACCTCAGATCCATCACACCCCACCTAGCAGGGTGCCACCTCACATCAGTCACCCACGTGCTGAGGCCATCAGGGCTGCCAGGTGTCACATCAACCTGGGCATATCCACCCAGTGGGGTGCCACCTCACATAGGTAACCCACGTGGCAAGTACATCATAGCTGCTGGCTGTCACCTCAGCCCAGGCACACGCCACCTGATGGGGAGCCACCTTGCACCTGTCACCCGAGAGGCAAGGCCATCACAGAAGCTGTGTTTGACCTTGGCCTGGGCACATGCCGCCTGGTGGGATGCCACCACACCAGGGTCACCTATGTGGTGAGGCTGACATTCCATTGGGTTTCACCTCAGCCCAGTCACACATCACCTGGGGGCTGCCACCTCGCATGGGTCACCCACATGTTGATGCCCTCATGAATGCTGGGATTCACTTTTGCCTGGGCACACACCAACTGGAGGAGTGCCACATACTGTGGTGCATCTGCCTGATGAGGCCTGCATGGCAGCTGGGTGTCACCTAGACCTGGTCACACACCACCCATCACGGTGACACTTCGCACATGCCACCTGCATGGTGATGTGGTCAGGAGGCCAAGCTTCACCTCGGCTACTTCACACCCTGCCCAGTGGGGAGCTACATCATGCAGGTGATGCTCATTGCAAGACCCTCATGGCCAGGGTGTCACTTAGGCCTGGTCACACCCCACCCCACAGAGTGCCACTTTACACATATCACCCATGAGGCAAGGCCGTAATGGTCACTGGGTGTCACCTCAGCCCAGTTACACACTGCCTGGCTGTGTGCCACCATGTGTGGGTCTCCCGTGTGGCTAGGCCTTCATGCCCACTGGGTTTCACCTCAGAACTGGCACAACCCGCCCAGCTGGGTGCAACCTCATGTGGGTCACCCACGTATTGAGGCCATAATGGAAGTGGGGTTTGACCTCGGCCTGGGCAAATCCCACCCAGAGGGATGCCACTCCACATGTGCCATCCGCATGGTGAGGCCATCATGGCCACCAGGTGTCACCTCGGCCTTGGGACACTCTGCCCAGTGGAGAGCAACCTCATGCATGCCACCCATGCGGTGAGGCCTTGTACAGGTCACCTGCATGGTGAGGCCATCACAGCCACCAGGTGTCACTTTGGCACAGTCATGTGCTGCCCAACAGGTTGCCACATCACACTGGTCACCCACGTGGTAAGGATGTCATGGCCCCTGAGTGTCACCCTGGCCTGGGCACACCCAACCCGGTGGGGTGCCACCCATGTGGTGAGGCCATCACAGAACCTGTGTTTGACCTTGGCCCACAAACACCTGCCCAGTGGGGTTCCAGCCTGCCAGGGTCACCCATGTGGTGAGGCCAACACACTGCCAGGTGTCACCTAGGCCTGGGCACACCTCACCTGGTGGGATGCTACATCTCATTGGTCACCTGCATGTTCAGGACATTACTGTGGCCTGGTGGAAACTCGGCCCCATCACTCCCTACCTGGTGGGGTGCTACCTCATACAGGCCACCCACATGGCAAGGCCGTCACAGCCACCAGGTGTCACCTCATCCCCATTGCACTCCACCCATCAGGGGGCCACCTCACACGGGTCACCTGTGTGGCAAACCCATCATGGCCGCCAGGTGTCACTTCAGTCCTGTCAATCTCCACCAGGTCAGGTACCACCTCACATATGTCACCAGCATGGCAAGGTCATCATGACCATGGTGTGTCACCTCAGCCCCATGACACACCACCTGGCATGGTGAAACCTTGCATGAGCCACCCACGTGGTGAGGACATCACATCCACTGGGTGTCAAAATGGCCCAGACACACACCTCATGGTGGAATGCCACCTCATGCAGGTCACCCATGTGGTGAGGCCGTCACAGCCACCATGTGTCACCTTGGCCCCAACTCTGCCTACCTGATGGGGTGCTACCTCACATGTGCCACCCACATGACAATGCAGTCACAGCCACTAGCTCTCACCTCATCCCCATGACACCACACCTAGTGCGGTGTCATCTCTTGCATGCCACCCATGTGATGAGGACACCACAGCCACCAGGTGTCACCTTAGCTCAATCACACTCTGTCCTCCAGTCTGTCACCTCATGCAAGCTACCCGTGTGGTGAGTCCATCACAGTCATCAGGTGTCACCTCAACCCAGGTGCACCTCGCCGTGTGCAATGCCACTTCGCACGAGTCACCTGAAATGTGAGGCCATCATGGCTGCCAGGTGTCACCTAGGCCTGGGCACACCCCACCTGGTGGGATGCTACATCTCATTGGTCACCCGCATGTTGAGGACATTACAGTGGCCTGGTGGAACCACGGCCCCATCACTCCCTACCTGGTGGGGTGCTACCTCGTACATGCCAACCACATGGCAAGGCCATCACAGCCACAAGGTGTCACCTCAGCCTGGTCACACCCTCCCCAGTGGAGTGTCACCTTACACATGCCACCAATATTGCTCATCTGTCACATAAACCATGTGTCACCTCAACCTGGGTGCACCCCACCCAGCACTGGTAACCCACGTTGCAGGGCAATCATAGCAACCAGGTGTCACCTCAGCATGGGCACAGCCCACCCAGCAGGATACCACCTCATGCGGGTCACCAGTGTGTTGAGGCCCTCACGGCCGCCATGTTTCACCTAGGCCTGGGCACACACCACCCAGTGGTGTTTCAACTCACGAATGTCACCCATGTAGTGAGGCCTTCATGGCTGCTGGTTGTCACCTTGGCCCAGTCATACACCACCCAGTGGGATGCCACCACACAGCGGTAACCAGTGTGGCGAGGCTGTCACAGCTGCCAGGTGTCATTTTGGCCCGTTCACAACACGCACAGCTGGGTGCCACCTTGTGCTAGCCACCCACATGGCAAGTCATCTCAGCCACCATGTTTCACTTTGGCCCCATCACTCTAGGCCTGGTAGGGTGCGACCTCACATGTGCTACCCACATGGTGAGGCAGTAACGGCCATAGTGTTTTACCTCATCCCCATGACACAATGCCCAGTGGGGTGTCATCTCTGGTGTGCCATCCATGTGGCAAGCCCATCATGGCTGCCGGGTGTCACCTCAGCCCAATCACACCCTACCTGGCAGGGCTAACCTCACGCATGGCACCCACATTGCAAGTCCAATGTGGTCGCTGTGTCATGTCAACCCAGTCACAACACACCATGCAGGATTGCAAATCGCATGGGTCACCCATGTGGTGAGGCTGTAATGGCTGCCAGATGTCACCTCAGCTCAGTCACACCCTGCCCGGCAAAAAGCCACCTCACATGGGTCACCCGTGTTGAGAGGCTGTCACAACCACGGGGTGTCCATTGGCCCCATCACACCCTGCTGGCAGGGTGCCACATCATGCATACCACCCAAGTGCTGAGGCCATTATGGTCACAAGGTGTAACCTCGGTCCAGTAACACCCCACCCAGATGGGTGCACCCTTGCACTTGTCACACACATAGCTGCACCGTCAAAGCCACCGGGTGTCACCTAGACCCCCTCACATCCCACCTGCGGTGTGCCACTTTGCATGTGCCACCCATGTTGCAAGGCCATTATGGCTGCCAGATGTCACCTCAGATCCATCACACCCCACCTAGCAGGTTGCCACCTCACATCAGTCACCCATGTGCTGAGGCCATCAGGGCTGCCAGGTGTCACATCAACCTGGGCATATCCACCCAGTGGGGTGCCACCTCACATAGGTAACCCACGTGGCAAGTACATCATAGCTGCTGGCTGTCACCTCAGCCCAGGCACACGCCACCTGATGGGGAGCCACCTTGCACCTGTCACCCGAGAGGCAAGGCCATCACAGAAGCTGTGTTTGACCTTGGCCTGGGCACATGCCGCCTGGTGGGATGCCACCACACCAGGGTCACCTATGTGGTGAGGCTGACATTCCATTGGGTTTCACCTCAGCCCAGTCACACATCACCTGGGGGCTGCCACCTCGCATGGGTCACCCACATGTTGATGCCCTCATGAATGCTGGGATTCACTTTTGCCTGGGCACACACCAACTGGAGGAGTGCCACATACTGTGGTGCATCTGCCTGATGAGGCCTGCATGGCAGCTGGGTGTCACCTAGACCTGGTCACACACCACCCATCACGGTGACACTTCGCACATGCCACCTGCATGGTGATGTGGTCAGGAGGCCAAGCTTCACCTCGGCTACTTCACACCCTGCCCAGTGGGGAGCTACATCATGCAGGTGATGCTCATTGCAAGACCCTCATGGCCAGGGTGTCACTTAGGCCTGGTCACACCCCACCCCACAGAGTGCCACTTTACACATATCACCCATGAGGCAAGGCCGTAATGGTCACTGGGTGTCACCTCAGCCCAGTTACACACTGCCTGGCTGTGTGCCACCATGTGTGGGTCTCCCGTGTGGCTAGGCCTTCATGCCCACTGGATTTCACCTCAGAACTGGCACAACCCGCCCAGCTGGGTGCAACCTCATGTGGGTCACCCACGTATTGAGGCCATAATGGAAGTGGGGTTTGACCTCGGCCTGGGCAAATCCCACCCAGAGGGATGCCACTCCACATGTGCCATCCGCATGGTGAGGCCATCATGGCCACCAGGTGTCACCTCGGCCTTTGGACACTCTGCCCAGTGGAGAGCAACCTCATGCATGCCACCCATGCGGTGAGGCCTTGTACAGGTCACCTGCATGGTGAGGCCATCACAGCCACCAGGTGTCACTTTGGCACAGTCATGTGCTGCCCAACAGGTTGCCACATCACACTGGTCACCCACGTGGTAAGGATGTCATGGCCCCTGAGTGTCACCCTGGCCTGGGCACACCCAACCCGGTGGGGTGCCACCCATGTGGTGAGGCCATCACAGAACCTGTGTTTGACCTTGGCCCACAAACACCTGCCCAGTGGGGTTCCAGCCTGCCAGGGTCACCCATGTGGTGAGGCCAACACACTGCCAGGTGTCACCTAGGCCTGGGCACACCTCACCTGGTGGGATGCTACATCTCATTGGTCACCTGCATGTTCAGGACATTACTGTGGCCTGGTGGAAACTCGGCCCCATCACTCCCTACCTGGTGGGGTGCTACCTCATACAGGCCACCCACATGGCAAGGCCGTCACAGCCACCAGGTGTCACCTCATCCCCATTGCACTCCACCCATCAGGGGGCCACCTCACACGGGTCACCTGTGTGGCAAACCCATCATGGCCGCCAGGTGTCACTTCAGTCCTGTCAATCTCCACCAGGTCAGGTACCACCTCACATATGTCACCAGCATGGCAAGGTCATCATGACCATGGTGTGTCACCTCAGCCCCATGACACACCACCTGGCATGGTGAAACCTTGCATGAGCCACCCACGTGGTGAGGACATCACATCCACTGGGTGTCAAAATGGCCCAGACACACACCTCATGGTGGAATGCCACCTCATGCAGGTCACCCATGTGGTGAGGCCGTCACAGCCACCATGTGTCACCTTGGCCCCAACTCTGCCTACCTGATGGGGTGCTACCTCACATGTGCCACCCACATGACAATGCAGTCACAGCCACTAGCTCTCACCTCATCCCCATGACACCACACCTAGTGCGGTGTCATCTCTTGCATGCCACCCATGTGATGAGGACACCACAGCCACCAGGTGTCACCTTAGCTCAATCACACTCTGTCCTCCAGTCTGTCACCTCATGCAAGCTACCCGTGTGGTGAGTCCATCACAGTCATCAGGTGTCACCTCAACCCAGGTGCACCTCGCCGTGTGCAATGCCACTTCGCACGAGTCACCTGAAATGTGAGGCCATCATGGCTGCCAGGTGTCACCTAGGCCTGGGCACACCCCACCTGGTGGGATGCTACATCTCATTGGTCACCCGCATGTTGAGGACATTACAGTGGCCTGGTGGAACCACGGCCCCATCACTCCCTACCTGGTGGGGTGCTACCTCGTACATGCCAACCACATGGCAAGGCCATCACAGCCACAAGGTGTCACCTCAGCCTGGTCACACCCTCCCCAGTGGAGTGTCACCTTACACATGCCACCAATATTGCTCATCTGTCACATAAACCATGTGTCACCTCAACCTGGGTGCACCCCACCCAGCACTGGTAACCCACGTTGCAGGGCAATCATAGCAACCAGGTGTCACCTCAGCATGGGCACAGCCCACCCAGCAGGATACCACCTCATGCGGGTCACCAGTGTGTTGAGGCCCTCACGGCCGCCATGTTTCACCTAGGCCTGGGCACACACCACCCAGTGGGGTTTCAACTCACGAATGTCACCCATGTAGTGAGGCCTTCATGGCTGCTGGTTGTCACCTTGGCCCAGTCATACACCACCCAGTGGGATGCCACCACACAGCGGTAACCAGCGTGGCGAGGCTGTCACAGCTGCCAGGTGTCATTTTGGCCCGTTCACACCACGCACAGCTGGGTGCCACCTTGTGCTAGCCACCCACGTGGCAAGTCATCTCAGCCACCATGTTTCACTTTGGCCCCATCACTCTAGGCCTGGTAGGGTGCGACCTCACATGTGCTACCCACATGGTGAGGCAGTAACGGCCATAGTGTTTTACCTCATCCCCATGACACCATGCCCAGTGGGGTGTCATCTCTGGTGTGCCATCCATGTGGCAAGCCCATCATGGCTGCCGGGTGTCACCTCAGCCCAATCACACCCTACCTGGCAGGGCTAACCTCACGCATGGCACCCACATTGCAAGTCCAATGTGGTCGCTGTGTCATGTCAACCCAGTCACAACACACCATGCAGGATTGCAAATCGCATGGGTCACCCATGTGGTGAGGCTGTAATGGCTGCCAGATGTCACCTCAGCTCAGTCACACCCTGCCCGGCAAAAAGCCACCTCACATGGGTCACCCGTGTTGAGAGGCTGTCACAACCACGGGGTGTCCATTGGCCCCATCACACCCTGCTGGCAGGGTGCCACATCATGCATACCACCCAAGTGCTGAGGCCATTATGGTCACAAGGTGTAACCTCGGTCCAGTAACACCCCACCCAGATGGGTGCACCCTTGCACTTGTCACACACATAGCTGCACCGTCAGAGCCACTGGGTGTCACCTAGACCCCCTCACATCCCACCTGCGGTGTGCCACTTTGCATGTGCCACCCATGTTGCAAGGCCATTATGGCTGCCAGATGTCACCTCAGATCCATCACACCCCACCTAGCAGGTTGCCACCTCACATCAGTCACCCATGTGCTGAGGCCATCAGGGCTGCCAGGTGTCACATCAACCTGGGCATATCCACCCAGTGGGGTGCCACCTCACATAGGTAACCCACGTGGCAATTACATCATAGCTGCTGGCTGTCACCTCAGCCCAGGCACACGCCACCTGATGGGGAGCCACCTTGCACCTGTCACCCGAGAGGCAAGGCCATCACAGAAGCTGTGTTTGACCTTGGCCTGGGCACATGCCGCCTGGTGGGATGCCACCACACCAGGGTCACCTATGTGGTGAGGCTGACATTCCATTGGGTTTCACCTCAGCCCAGTCACACATCACCTGGGGGCTGCCACCTCGCATGGGTCACCCACATGTTGATGCCCTCATGAATGCTGGGATTCACTTTTGCCTGGGCACACACCAACTGGAGGAATGCCACATACTGTGGTGCATCTGCCTGATGAGGCCTGCATGGCAGCTGGGTGTCACCTAGACCTGGTCACACACCACCCATCACGGTGACCCTTCGCACATGCCACCTGCATGGTGATGTGGTCAGGAGGCCAAGCTTCACCTCGGCTACTTCACACCCTGCCCAGTGGGGAGCTACATCATGCAGGTGATGCTCTTTGCAAGACCCTCATGACCAGGGTGTCACTTAGGCCTGGTCACACCCCACCCCACAGAGTGCCACTTTACACATATCACCCATGAGGCAAGGCCGTAATGGTCACTGGGTGTCACCTCAGCCCAGTTACACACTGCCTGGCTGTGTGCCACCATGTGTGGGTCTCCCGTGTGGCTAGGCCTTCATGCCCACTGGGTTTCACCTCAGAACTGGCACAACCCGCCCAGCTGGGTGCAACCTCATGTGGGTAACCCACGTATTGAGGCCATAATATAAGTGGGGTTTGACCTCGGCCTGGGCAAATCCCACCCAGAGGGATGCCACTCCACATGTGCCATCCGCATGGTGAGGCCATCATGGCCACCAGGTGTCACCTCGGCCTTGGGACACTCTGCCCAGTGGAGAGCAACCTCGTGCATGCCACCCATGCGGTGTGGCCTTGCACAGGTCACCTGCATGGTGAGGCCATCACAGCCACCAGGTGTCACTTTGGCACAGTCATGTGCTGCCCAACAGGTTGCCACATCACACTGGTCACCCACATGGTAAGGCTGTCATGGCCCCTGAGTGTCACCCTGGCCTGGGCACACCCAACCCGGTGGGGTGCCACCCATGTGGTGAGGCCATCAGAGAACCTGTGTTTGACCTTGGCCCACAAACACCTGCCCAGTGGGGTTCCAGCCTGCCAGGGTCACCCATGTGGTGAGGCCAACACACTGCCAGGTGTCACCTAGGCCTGGGCACACCCCACCTGTTGGGATTCTACATCTCATTGGTCACCTGCATGTTGAGGACATTACTGTGGCCTGGTGGAAACTCGGCCCCATCACTCCCTAGCTGGTGGGGTGCTACCTCATACAGGCCACCCACATGGCAAGGCCATCACAGCCACCAGGTGTCACCTCAGCCCCATTGCACTCCACCCATCAGGGGGCCACCTCACACGGGTCACCTGTGTGGCAAACCCATCATGGCCGCCAGGTGTCACTTCAGTCCTGTCAATCTCCACCAGGTCAGGTACCACCTCACATATGTCACCAGCATGGCAAGGTCATCATGACCATGGTGTGTCACCTCAGCCCCATGACACACCACCTGGCATGGTGAAACCTTGCATGAGCCACCCGCGTGGTGAGGACATCACAGCCACTGGGTGTCAAAATGGCCCAGACACACGCCTCATGGTGGAATGCCACCTCATGCAGGTCACCCATGTGGTGAGGCCGTCACAACCACCATGTGTCACCTCGGCCCCAACTCTGCCTACCTGATGGGGTGCTACCTCACATGTGCCACCCACATGACAATGCAGTCACAGCCACTAGCTGTCACCTCATCCCCATGACACCACACCTGGTGAGGTGTCATCTCTTGCATGCCACCCATGTGATGAGGACACCACAGCCACCAGGTGTCACCTTAGCTCAATCACACTCTGTCCTCCAGTGTGTCACCTCATGCAAGCCACCCGTGTGGTGAGTCCATCACAGTCATCAGGTGTCACCTCAAACCAGGTGCACCTCGCCGTGTGCAATGCCACTTCGCACGAGTCACCTGAAATGTGAGGCCATCATGGCTGCCAGGTGTCACCTAGGCTTGGGCACACCCCACCTGGTGGGATGCTACCTCTCATTGGTCACCCACATGTTGAGGACATTACAGTGGCCTGGTGGAACCTCGGCCCCATCACTCCCTACCTGGTGGGGTGCTACCGCGTACTGCCAACCACATGGCAAGGCCATCACAGCCACAAGGTGTCACCTCAGCCTGGTCACACCCTCCCCAGTGGAGTGTCTCCTTACACATGCCACCCATATTGCTCATCTGTCACATAAACCATGTGTCACCTCAACCTGGGTGCACCCCACCCAGCACTGGTAACCCACGTTGCAGGGCAATCATAGCAACCAGTTGTCACCTCGGCATGGGCACACCCCACCCAGCAGGATACCACCTCATGCGGGTCACCAGTGTGTTGAGGCCCTCACGGCCGCCATGTTTCACCTAGGCCTGGGCACACCCCACCCAGTGGGGTTTCAACTCACGAATGTCACCCATGTAGTGAGGCCTTCATGGCTGCTGGTTGTCACCTTGGCCCAGTCATACACCACCCAGTGGGATGCCACCACACAGTGGTAACCAGCGTGGCGAGGCTGTCACAGCTGCCAGGTGTCATTTTGGCCCGTTCACACCACGCACAGCTGGGTGCCACCTCGTGCTAGCCACCCACGTGGCAAGTCATCTCAGCCACCATGTTTCACTTTGGCCCCATCACTCTAGGCCTGGTAGGGTGCGACCTCACATGTGCTACCCACATGGTGAGGCAGTAACGGCCATAGTGTTTTACCTCATCCCCATGACACCATGCCCAGTGGGGTGTCATCTCTTGTGTGCCATCCATGTGGCAAGCCCATCATGGCTGCCGGGTGTCACCTCAGCCCAATCACACCCTACCTGGCAGGGCTAACCTCACGCATGCCACCCACATTGCAAGTCCAATGTGGTCGCTGTGTCATGTCAACCCAGTCACACCACACCATGCAGGATTCCAAATCGCATGGGTCACCTGTGTTGTGAGGCCTTCACAGCCACTGAGTGTCACCTTGGCCTGGGTACACCTTGCCCATTGGGATGTCACCTAGCATGTGCCACCCACATGGTGCAGCACTCACGGCCACCAATATTCAGCCCCGTCACTCCCTGCCCAGGAGAATGTCACCTCAACATGGCACCTGCATGGCAAGGTGGTCACACCGCTGGGTGTCACGTCTGCATGGTCACACCCCATCCCGCAGGTTGCCACCTGGCAAAGGTCAACTGCATGGTGAGGCTGTCATGGCTGCCAGATGTCTCCTCTGCCTGAGCACACACTGCCTGGTGGGGAGCCACCATGCACAGATCACCCACGTGATGAGGCCCTCACAGCTGCTGGGTGTCACCTTGGATGCTTCACACACCACCCAGTGGGGTACCACCTCGTATGGGTCACCTGCATGGAGAAGCCATCACTGCCACTGGGTGACAGCTTAGTTCAGTCACACCATGTCTTGTGGGGAGCCACCTCACTTGGGTCACCCATGTGGTGAGGCTGTCATAGCCATGGGATGTCACCTTGACCCCTTCATAGCATTCACAGCAGGGTGCCACCACACTGGAGCCACCTAAGAGGCAAGGGATCATGACCACCATGTGTCATCTCAGCCACGTCACACCCCACCAGGCAAGGTGCTACCTCACCCATGTCACCAGCATGGTGAGGCTATCAAGGCCACGAGGTGTCACCTAAGCCCACTCAGACACTGCCCCATGGGGTGCTACATTGTGCATGCTACTCACATGGCTAGGCCATCATGGCCACTGGGTGTCACTTCAGCCCAGTCATTCCCCACAATGCCAGGTGCCACCTTGATGTGCCACCCGCATAGCTAGGCAATCACACCACTAGGTGCCACCTTGTCCCTGTGACACCACACCTGGCACCATGTCATCTCTTGTGTGTCCCCCATGTAGTGAGGCCATCACAGCCACTGGGTGTCACCTCTTCCCGGTCAATACCCACCTGCCAGCGTGTCAACTAGCATGTGCTTCCCTCAGGACGAGACCATCACAGCCACCAGGTGTCACCTCAGCCCGATCACACACTGCACAGTGGGGTGTCACCTGGTGCATGCCACCTGTGCTGCAAGTCTGTCTCGGTCAAAGTGTGTCACCTCAACCCGGGCATACCCCACCATGTGAGATGCCACCTCGCATGGTTACTCACGTTGTGAGCACCTCTATGCCACCAGATGTCACCTTGGCCTGGTTACACCCTGCCAGGCAGGGTGCCAGCTCATGTGGGTCACCCATGTGGTGAGGTCCTCATGGCCACTGGGCATCACCTTGGACCAGTCACACACCACCTAACGGGGTGCCACTTTGCAAGGGTCACCCATGTGATGTGGCTCTCACAGCTGCTGTGGATCACTTTGGCCTGCTCACACTGCAGCCTGCAGGGTGCAATCTCACACTTGCTACGATTGTGGTGAGGCTGTCATGGCCACCAGGTGTCACCTTGGCCTGGTCACAACCCACACAGCATGGTGCCACCTCTTGCAGGTCACCCATGTGGCAAGGCCATCACTGCTGCTGGGTGTCACCTCAGCTCGGTCACAACCTGCCAGCAGGAAGCCACCTAGTATAGGTCACCAGGGTTGCAAGGCTGTCACAGCCGCAGGGTGTCCATTGGCCCCATCGCACCTTGCCTGGCAGGGTGCTACCATGTGTGTGCCACCCAAGTGGTGAGGCCATCACAGCCACCAGGTGCCACCTCGGCCCTGTAACACCCCACCTGGTGGGGTGCAACCTTGCACTTGCCACCCATGTAGCTGGGCCATCACAGCACCATGGGTCACCTCGGCACCCTTACACCCTGCCCAGAGCGGTGGCACTTTGCAGCTTCCACCCACATTGCAAGGCCATTACAGCTGCTGGGTGTCACTTCAGCCCCACCACACCCTGCCTGGTGGGGTGTCAACTCATGTGATTCACCCATGTGGTGAGGCCACCAGGGATATCAGGCCTCACCTCAGCCCAGGCACATCCACCCTGTGGGGTGCCACCTTACATGTGTAAGCCATGTGGTGAGGCCGTCAGTGTTGCCAGGTCTCACCTCAGCCCAGGGACACCATGTGCGGCCTGGAGCCACTTCATGCATGCCACCCACATGGCAAGGCCATGATGGCCACAGGGTGTCACCTAGGATTATCAAACACAGCCCAACAGTGTACCACCTTGCGCATGCCATGCATGTGGTGATGCTGTCATGACCATCAGGTATCACCTTGAATTGGGCACATCCCATCAGGCAGGGTGCCATCTCGTGAGGGTCACCTGGGTTGCGAGGCCCTCTCAGCCACCAGGTGGCACCTAGGCCCATGCACACCCCACCCACCAGAGTGCCATCTCACAAGGGTCACACTTGTGGCATGGCCGTCATGGCAACCGGCTGTGACCTAGGCCCAGGCACATCCAGCCCAACAGGATGCCACCACGCATGGGTCAGCCATGTGGTGAGGCTGTAATGGCTGCCAGATGTCACCTCAGCTCAGTCACACCCTGCCCGGCAAAAAGCCACCTCACATGGGTCACCCGTGTTGAGAGGCTGTCACAACCACGGGGTGTCCATTGGCCCCATCACACCCTGCTGGCAGGGTGCCACATCATGCATACCACCCAAGTGCTGAGGCCATTATGGTCACAAGGTGTAACCTCGGTCCAGTAACACCCCACCCAGATGGGTGCACCCTTGCACTTGTCACACACATAGCTGCACCGTCAAAGCCACCAGGTGTCACCTAGACCCCCTCACATCCCACCTGCGGTGTGCCACTTTGCATGTGCCACCCATGTTGCAAGGCCATTATGGCTGCCAGATGTCACCTCAGATCCATCACACCCCACCTAGCAGGGTGCCACCTCACATCAGTCACCCACGTGCTGAGGCCATCAGGGCTGCCAGGTGTCACATCAACCTGGGCATATCCACCCAGTGGGGTGCCACCTCACATAGGTAACCCACGTGGCAAGTACATCATAGCTGCTGGCTGTCACCTCAGCCCAGGCACACGCCACCTGATGGGGAGCCACCTTGCACCTGTCACCCGAGTGGCAAGGCCATCACAGAAGCTGTGTTTGACCTTGGCCTGGGCACATGCCGCCTGGTGGGATGCCACCACACCAGGGTCACCTATGTGGTGAGGCTGACATTCCATTGGGTTTCACCTCAGCCCAGTCACACATCACCTGGGGGCTGCCACCTCGCATGGGTCACCCACATGTTGATGCCCTCATGAATGCTGGGATTCACTTTTGCCTGGGCACACACCAACTGGAGGAGTGCCACATACTGTGGTGCATCTGCCTAATGAGGCCTGCATGGCAGCTGGGTGTCACCTAGACCTGGTCACACACCACCCATCACGGTGACACTTCGCACATGCCACCTGCATGGTGATGTGGTCAGGAGGCCAAGTTTCACCTCGGCTACTTCACACCCTGCCCAGTGGGGAGTCACATCATGCAGGTGATGCACGTGGCAAGACCCTCATGGCCAGGGTGTCACTTAGGCCTGGTCACACCCCACCCCACAGAGTGCCACTTTACACATATCACCCATGAGGCAAGGCCGTAATGGTCACTGGGTGTCACCTCAGCCCAGTTACACACTGCCTGGCTGTGTGCCACCATGTGTGGGTCTCCCATGTGGCTAGGCCTTCATGGCCACTGGGTTTGACCTCAGAACTGGCACAACCCGCCCAGCTGGGTGCAACCTCATGTGGGTCACCCACGTATTGAGGCCATAATGGAAGTGGGGTTTGACCTCAGCCTGGGCAAATCCCACCCAGAGGGATGCCACTCCACATGTGCCATCCGCATGGTGAGGCCATCATGGCCACCAGGTGTCACCTCGGCCTTGGGACACTCTGCCCAGTGGAGAGCAACCTCATGCATGCCACCCATGCGGTGAGGCCCTGCACAGGTCACCTGCATGGTGAGGCCATCACAGCCACCAGGTGTCACTTTGGCACAGTCATGTGCTGCCCAACAGGTTGCCACATCACACTGGTCACCCACGTGGTAAGGCTGTCATGGCCCCTGAGTGTCACCCTGGCCTGGGCACACCCAACCCGGTGGGGTGCCAACCATGTGTTGAGGCCATCAGAGAACCTGTGTTTGACCTTGGCCCACAAACACCTGCCCAGTGGGGTTCCAGCCTGCCAGGGTCACCCATGTGGTGAGGCCAACACACTGCCAGGTGTCACCTAGGCCTGGGCACACCCCACCTGGTGGGATGCTACATCTCATTGGTCACCCGCATGTTGAGGACATTACTGTGGCCTGGTGGAAACTCGGCCCCATCACTCCCTACCTGGTGGGGTGCTACCTCATACAGGCCACCCACATTGCAAGGCTGTCACAGCCACCAGGTGTCACCTCAGCCCCATTGCACTCCACCCATCAGGGGGCCACCTCACACGGGTCACCTGTGTGGCAAGCCCATCATGGCCGCCAGGTGTCACTTCAGTCCTGTCAATCTCCACCAGGTCAGGTACCACCTCACATATGTCACCAGCATGGCAAGGTCATCATGACCATGGTGTGTCACCTCAGCCCCATGACACACCACCTGGCATGGTGAAACCTTGCATGAGCCACCCGCGTGGTGAGGACATCACAGCCACTGGGTGTCAAAATGGCCCAGACACACGCCTCATGGTGGAATGCCACCTCATGCAGGTCACCCAGGTGGTGAGGCCGTCACAGCCACCATGTGTCACCTTGGCCCCAACTCTGCCTACCTGATGGGGTGCTACCTCACATGTGCCACCCACATGACAATGCAGTCACAGCCACTAGCTGTCACCTCATCCCCATGACACCACACCTGGTGGGGTGTCATCTCTTGCATGCCACCCATGTGATGAGGACACCACAGCCACCAGGTGTCACCTTAGCTCAATCACACTCTGTCCTCCAGTGTGTCACCTCATGCAAGCCACCCGTGTGGTGAGTCCATCACACTCATCAGGTGTCACCTCAACCAAGGTGCACCTCGCCGTGTGCAATGCCACTTTGCAAGAGTCACCTGAAATGTGAGGCCATCATGGCTGCCAGGTGTCACCTAGGCCTGGGCACACCCCACCTGGTGGGATGCTACCTCTCATTGGTCACCCGCATGTTTAAGACATTACAGTGGCCTGGTGGAACCTCGGCCCCATCACTCCCTACCTGGTGGGGTGCTACCTCGTACATGCCAACCACATGGCAAGGCCGTCACAGCCACAAGGTGTCACCTCAGCCTGGTCACACCCTCCCCAGTGGAGTGTCACCTTACACATGCCACCCATATTGCTCATCTGTCACATAAACCATGTGTCACCTCAACCTGGGTGCACCCCACCCAGCACTGGTAACCCACGTTGCAGGGCAATCATAGCAACCAGGTGTCACCTCGGCATGGGCACACCCCACCCAGCAGGATACCACCTCATGCGGGTCACCAGTGTGTTGAGGCCCTCACGGCCGCCATGTTTCACCTAGGCCTGGGCACACCCCACCCAGTGGGGTTTCAACTCACGAATGTCACCCATGTAGTGAGGCCTTCATGGCTGCTGGTTGTCACCTTGGCCCAGTCATACACCACCCAGTGGGATGCCACCACACAGTGGTAACCAGCGTGGCGAGGCTGTCACAGCTGCCAGGTGTCATTTTGGCCCGTTCACACCACGCACAGCTGGGTGCCACCTCGTGCTAGCCACCCACGTGGCAAGTCATCTCAGCCACCATGTTTCACTTTGGCCCCATCACTCTAGGCCTGGTAGGGTGCGACCTCACATGTGCTACCCACATGGTGAGGCAGTAACGGCCATAGTGTTTTACCTCATCCCCATGACACCATGCCCAGTGGGGTGTCATCTCTTGTGTGCCATCCATGTGGCAAGCCCATCATGGCTGCCGGGTGTCACCTCAGCCCAATCACACCCTACCTGGCAGGGCTAACCTCACGCATGCCACCCACATTGCAAGTCCAATGTGGTCGCTGTGTCATGTCAACCCAGTCACAACACACCATGCAGGATTCCAAATCGCATGGGTCACCTGTGTTGTGAGGCCTTCACAGCCACTGAGTGTCACCTTGGCCTGGGTACACCTTGCCCATTGGGATGTCACCTAGCATGTGCCACCCACATGGTGCAGCACTCACGGCCACCAATATTCAGCCCCGTCACTCCCTGCCCAGGAGAATGTCACCTCAACATGGCACCTGCATGGCAAGGTGATCACACCGCTGGGTGTCACATCTGCATGGTCACACCCCATCCCGCAGGTTGCCACCTGGCAAAGGTCAACTGCATGGTGAGGCTGTCATGGCTGCCAGATGTCTCCTCTGCCTGAGCACACACTGCCTGGTGGGGAGCCACCATGCACAGATCACCCATGTGATGAGGCCCTCACAGCTGCTGGGTGTCACCTTGGATGCTTCACACACCACCCAGTGGGGTACCACCTCGTATGGGTCACCTGCATGGAGAAGCCATCACTGCCACTGGGTGACAGCTTAGTTCAGTCACACCATGTCTTGTGGGGAGCCACCTCACTTGGTTCACCCATGTGGTGAGGCTGTCATAGCCATGGGATGTCACCTTGACCCCTTCATAGCATTCACAGCAGGGTGCCACCACACTGGAGCCACCTAAGAGGCAAGGGATCATGACCACCATGTGTCATCTCAGCCACGTCACACCCCACCAGGCAAGGTGCTACCTCACCCATGTCACCAGCATGGTGAGGCTATCAAGGCCACGAGGTGTCACCTAAGCCCACTCAGACACTGCCCGATGGGGTGCTACATAGTGTATGCTACTCACATGGCTAGGCCATCATGGCCACCGGGTGTCACTTCAGCCCCGTCATTCCCCACCCTGCCAGGTGCCACCTTGATGTGCCACCCGCATAGCTAGGCAATCACACCACTAGGTGCCACCTTGTCCCTGTGACACCACACCTGGCACCATGTCATCTCTTGTGTGTCCCCCATGTAGTGAGGCCATCACGGCCACTGGGTGTCACCTCTTCCTGGTCAATACCCACCTGCCAGGGTGTCAATTAGCATGTGCTTCCCTCAGGACGAGACCATCACAGCCACCAGGTGTCACCTCAGCCCGATCACACACTGCACAGTGGGGTGTCACCTGGTGCATGCCACCTGTGCTGCAAGTCTGTCTCGGTCAAAGTGTGTCACCTCAACCCGGGCATACCCCACCATTTGAGATGCCACCTCGCATGGTTACTCACGTTGTGAGCACCTCTATGCCACCAGATGTCACCTTGGCCTGGTTACACCCTGCCAGGCAGGGTGCCAGCTCATGTGGGTCACCCATGTGGTGAGGTCCTCATGGCCACTGGGCATCACCTTGGACCAGTCACACACCACCTAACGGGGTGCCACTTTGCAAGGGTCACCCATGTGATGTGGCTCTCACAGCTGCTGTGGATCACTTTGGCCTGGTCACACTGCAGCCTGCAGGGTGCAATCTCACACTTGCTACGATTGTGGTGAGGCTGTCATGGCCACCAGGTGTCACCTTGGCCTGGTCACAACCCACACAGCATGGTGCCACCTCTTGCAGGTCACCCATGTGGCAAGGCCATCACTGCTGCTGGGTGTCACCTCAGCTCGGTCACAACCTGCCAGCAGGAAGCCACCTAGTATAGGTCACCAGGGTTGCAAGGCTGTCACAGCCACAGGGTGTCCATTGGCCCCATCGCACCTTGCCTGGCAGGGTGCTACCATGTGTGTGCCACCCAAGTGGTGAGGCCATCACAGCCACCAGGTGCCACCTCGGCCCTGTAACACCCCGCCTGGTGGGGTGCAACCTTGCACTTGCCACCCATGTAGCTGGGCCATCACAGCACCATGGGTCACCTCGGCACCCTTACACCCTGCCCAGAGCGGTGGCACTTTGCAGCTTCCACCCACATTGCAAGGCCATTACAGCTGCTGGGTGTCACTTCAGCCCCACCACACCCTGCCTGGTGGGGTGTCAACTCATGTGATTCACCCATGTGGTGAGGCCACCAGGGATATCAGGCCTCACCTCAGCCCAGGCACATCCACCCTGTGGGGTGCCACCTTACATGTGTAAGCCATGTGGTGAGGCCGTCAGTGTTGCCAGGTCTCACCTCAGCCCAGGGACACCATGTGCGGCCTGGAGCCACTTCATGCATGCCACCCACATGGCAAGGCCATGATGGCCACAGGGTGTCACCTAGGATTATCAAACACAGCCCAACAGTGTACCACCTTGCGCATGCCATGCATGTGGTGATGCTGTCATGACCATCAGGTATCACCTTGATTTGGGCACATCCCATCAGGCAGGGTGCCATCTCGTGAGGGTCACCTGGGTTGCGAGGCCCTCTCAGCCACCAGGTGGCACCTAGGCCCATGCACACCCCACCCACCAGAGTGCCATCTCACAAGGGTCACACTTGTGGCATGGCCGTCATGGCAACCGGCTGTGACCTAGGCCCAGGCACATCCAGCCCAACAGGATGCCACCACGCATGGGTCAGCCATGTGGTGAGGCTGTAATGGCTGCCAGATGTCACCTCAGCTCAGTCACACCCTGCCCGGCAAAAAGCCACTTCACATGGGTCACCCGTGTTGAGAGGCTGTCACAACCACGGGGTGTCCATTGGCCCCATCACACCCTGCTGGCAGGGTGCCACATCATGCATACCACCCAAGTGCTGAGGCCATTATGGTCACAAGGTGTAACCTCGGTCCAGTAACACCCCACCCAGATGGGTGCACCCTTGCACTTGTCACACACATAGCTGCACCGTCAAAGCCACCAGGTGTCACCTAGACCCCCTCACATCCCACCTGCGGTGTGCCACTTTGCATGTGCCACCCATGTTGCAAGGCCATTATGGCTGCCAGATGTCACCTCAGATCCATCACACCCCACCTAGCAGGGTGCCACCTCACATCAGTCACCCACGTGCTGAGGCCATCAGGGCTGCCAGGTGTCACATCAACCTGGGCATATCCACCCAGTGGGGTGCCACCTCACATAGGTAACCCACGTGGCAAGTACATCATAGCTGCTGGCTGTCACCTCAGCCCAGGCACACGCCACCTGATGGGGAGCCACCTTGCACCTCTCACCCGAGTGGCAAGGCCATCACAGAAGCTGTGTTTGACCTTGGCCTGGGCACATGCCGCCTGGTGGGATGCCACCACACCAGGGTCACCTATGTGGTGAGGCTGACATTCCATTGGGTTTCACCTCAGCCCAGTCACACATCACCTGGGGGCTGCCACCTCGCATGGGTCACCCACATGTTGATGCCCTCATGAATGCTGGGATTCACTTTTGCCTGGGCACACACCAACTGGAGGAGTGCCACATACTGTGGTGCATCTGCCTGATGAGGCCTGCATGGCAGCTGGGTGTCACCTAGAGCTGGTCACACACCACCCATCACGGTGACACTTCGCACATGCCACCTGCATGGTGATGTGGTCAGGAGGCCAAGTTTCACCTTGGCTACTTCACACCCTGCCCAGTGGGGAGTCACATCATGCAGGTGATGCACGTGGCAAGACCCTCATGGCCAGGGTGTCACTTAGGCCTGGTCACACCCCACCCCACAGAGTGCCACTTTACACATATCACCCATGAGGCAAGGCCGTAATGGTCACTGGGTGTCACCTCAGCCCAGTTACACACTGCCTGGCTGTGTGCCACCATGTGTGGGTCTCCCCTGTGGCTAGGCCTTCATGGCCACTGGGTTTCACCTCAGAACTGGCACAACCCGCCCAGCTGGGTGCAACCTCATGTGGGTCACCCACGTATTGAGGCCATAATGGAAGTGGGGTTTGACCTCGGCCTGGGCAAATCCCACCCAGAGGGATGCCACTCCACATGTGCCATCCGCATGGTGAGGCCATCATGGCCACCAAGTGTCACCTCAGCCTTGGGACACTCTGCCCAGTGGAGAGCAACCTCATGCATGCCACCCATGCGGTGAGGCCTTGTACAGGTAACCTGCATGGAGAGGCCATCACAGCCACCAGGTGTCACTTTGGCACAGTCATGTGCTGCCCAACAGGTTGCCACATCACACTGGTCACCCACGTGGTAAGGCTGTCATGGCCCCTGAGTGTCACCTTGGCCTGGGCACACCCAACCCAGTGGGGTGCCACCCATGTGGTGAGGCCATCACAGAACCTGTGTTTGACCTTGGCCCAGAAACACCTGCCCAGTGGGGTTCCAGCCAGCCAGGGTCACCCATGTGGTGAGGCCAACACACTGCCAGGTGTCACCTAGGCCTGGGCACACCCCACCTGGTGGGATGCTACATCTCATTGGTCACCCGCATGTTGAGGACATTACTGTGGCCTGGTGGAAACTCGGCCCCATCACTCCCTACCTGGTGGGGTGCTACCTCATACAGGCCACCCACATGGCAAGGCCGTCACAGCCACCAGGTGTCACCTCAGCCCCATTGCACTCCACCCATCAGGTGGCGACCTCACACGGGTCACCTGTGTGGCAAGCCCATCATGGCCGCCAGGTGTCACTTCAGTCCTGTCAATCTCCACCAGGTCAGGTACCACCTCACATATGTCACCAGCATGGCAAGGTCATCATGACCATGGTGTGTCACCTCAGCCCCATGACACACCACCTGGCATGGTGAAACCTTGCATGAGCCACCCGCGTGGTGAGGACATCACAGCCACTGGGTGTCAAAATGGACCAGACACATGCCTCATGGTGGAATGCCACCTCATGCAGGTCACCCAGGTGGTGAGGCCGTCACAGCCACCATGTGTCACCTTGGCCCCAACTCTGCCTACCTGATGGGGTGCTACCTCACATGTGCCACCCACATGACAATGCAGTCACAGCCACTAGCTGTCACCTCATCCCCATGACACCACACCTGGTGGGGTGTCATCTCTTGCATGCCACCCATGTGATGAGGACACCACAGCCACCAGGTGTCACCTTAGCTCAATCACACTCTATCCTCCAGTGTGTCACCTCATGCAAGCCACCCGTGTGGTGAGTCCATCACAGTCATCAGGTGTCACCTCAACCAAGGTGCACTTCGCCGTGTGCAATGCCCCTTTGCAAGAGTCACCTGAAATGTGAGGCCATCATGGCTGCCAGGTGTCACCTAGGCCTGGGCACACCCCACCTGGTGGGATGCTACCTCTCATTGGTCACCCGCATGTTTAAGACATTACAGTGGCCTGGTGGAACCTCGGCCCCATCACTCCCTACCTGGTGGGGTGCTACCTCGTACATGCCAACCACATGGCAAGGCCGTCACAGCCACAAGGTGTCACCTCAGCCTGGTCACACCCTCCCCAGTGGAGTGTCTCCTTACACATGCCACCCATATTGCTCATCTGTCACATAAACCATGTGTCACCTCAACCTGGGTGCACCCCACCCAGCACTGGTAACCCACGTTGCAGGGCAATCATAGCAACCAGGTGTCACCTCGGCATGGGCACACCCCACCCAGCAGGATACCACCTCATGCGGGTCACCAGTGTGTTGAGGCCCTCACGGCCGCCATGTTTCACCTAGGCCTGGGCACACCCCACCCAGTGGGGTTTCAACTCACGAATGTCACCCATGTAGTGAGGCCTTCATGGCTGCTGGTTGTCACCTTGGCCCAGTCATACACCACCCAGTGGGATGCCACCACACAGTGGTAACCAGCGTGGCGAGGCTGTCACAGCTGCCAGGTGTCATTTTGGCCCGTTCACACCACGCACAGCTGGGTGCCACCTCGTGCTAGCCACCCACGTGGCAAGTCATCTCAGCCACCATGTTTCACTTTGGCCCCATCACTCTAGGCCTGGTAGGGTGCGACCTCACATGTGCTACCCACATGGTGAGGCAGTAACGGCCATAGTGTTTTACCTCATCCCCATGACACCATGCCCAGTGGGGTGTCATCTCTTGTGTGCCATCCATGTGGCAAGCCCATCATGGCTGCCGGGTGTCACCTCAGCCCAATCACACCCTACCTGGCAGGGCTAACCTCACGCATGCCACCCACATTGCAAGTCCAATGTGGTCGCTGTGTCATGTCAACCCAGTCACACCACACCATGCAGGATTCCAAATCGCATGGGTCACCTGTGTTGTGAGGCCTTCACAGCCACTGAGTGTCACCTTGGCCTGGGTACACCTTGCCCATTGGGATGTCACCTAGCATGTGCCACCCACATGGTGCAGCACTCACGGCCACCAATATTCAGCCCCGTCACTCCCTGCCCAGGAGAATGTCACCTCAACATGGCACCTGCATGGCAAGGTGGTCACACCGCTGGGTGTCACGTCTGCATGGTCACACCCCATCCCGCAGGTTGCCACCTGGCAAAGGTCAACTGCATGGTGAGGCTGTCATGGCTGCCAGATGTCTCCTCTGCCTGAGCACACACTGCCTGGTGGGGAGCCACCATGCACAGATCACCCACGTGATGAGGCCCTCACAGCTGCTGGGTGTCACCTTGGATGCTTCACACACCACCCAGTGGGGTACCACCTCGTATGGGTCACCTGCATGGAGAAGCCATCACTGCCACTGGGTGACAGCTTAGTTCAGTCACACCATGTCTTGTGGGGAGCCACCTCACTTGGGTCACCCATGTGGTGAGGCTGTCATAGCCATGGGATGTCACCTTGACCCCTTCATAGCATTCACAGCAGGGTGCCACCACACTGGAGCCACCTAAGAGGCAAGGGATCATGACCACCATGTGTCATCTCAGCCACGTCACACCCCACCAGGCAAGGTGCTACCTCACCCATGTCACCAGCATGGTGAGGCTATCAAGGCCACGAGGTGTCACCTAAGCCCACTCAGACACTGCCCCATGGGGTGCTACATTGTGCATGCTACTCACATGGCTAGGCCATCATGGCCACTGGGTGTCACTTCAGCCCAGTCATTCCCCACCCTGCCAGGTGCCACCTTGATGTGCCACCCGCATAGCTAGGCAATCACACCACTAGGTGCCACCTTGTCCCTGTGACACCACACCTGGCACCATGTCATCTCTTGTGTGTCCCCCATGTAGTGAGGCCATCACAGCCACTGGGTGTCACCTCTTCCCGGTCAATACCCACCTGCCAGCGTGTCAACTAGCATGTGCTTCCCTCAGGACGAGACCATCACAGCCACCAGGTGTCACCTCAGCCCGATCACACACTGCACAGTGGGGTGTCACCTGGTGCATGCCACCTGTGCTGCAAGTCTGTCTCGGTCAAAGTGTGTCACCTCAACCCGGGCATACCCCACCATGTGAGATGCCACCTCGCATGGTTACTCACGTTGTGAGCACCTCTATGCCACCAGATGTCACCTTGGCCTGGTTACACCCTGCCAGGCAGGGTGCCAGCTCATGTGGGTCACCCATGTGGTGAGGTCCTCATGGCCACTGGGCATCACCTTGGACCAGTCACACACCACCTAACGGGGTGCCACTTTGCAAGGGTCACCCATGTGATGTGGCTCTCACAGCTGCTGTGGATCACTTTGGCCTGGTCACACTGCAGCCTGCAGGGTGCAATCTCACACTTGCTACGATTGTGGTGAGGCTGTCATGGCCACCAGGTGTCACCTTGGCCTGGTCACAACCCACACAGCATGGTGCCACCTCTTGCAGGTCACCCATGTGGCAAGGCCATCACTGCTGCTGGGTGTCACCTCAGCTCGGTCACAACCTGCCAGCAGGAAGCCACCTAGTATAGGTCACCAGGGTTGCAAGGCTGTCACAGCCGCAGGGTGTCCATTGGCCCCATCGCACCTTGCCTGGCAGGGTGCTACCATGTGTGTGCCACCCAAGTGGTGAGGCCATCACAGCCACCAGGTGCCACCTCGGCCCTGTAACACCCCACCTGGTGGGGTGCAACCTTGCACTTGCCACCCATGTAGCTGGGCCATCACAGCACCATGGGTCACCTCGGCACCCTTACACCCTGCCCAGAGCGGTGGCACTTTGCAGCTTCCACCCACATTGCAAGGCCATTAGAGCTGCTGGGTGTCACTTCAGCCCCACCACACCCTGCCTGGTGGGGTGTCAACTCATGTGATTCACCCATGTGGTGAGGCCACCAGGGATATCAGGCCTCACCTCAGCCCAGGCACATCCACCCTGTGGGGTGCCACCTTACATGTGTAAGCCATGTGGTGAGGCCGTCAGTGTTGCCAGGTCTCACCTCAGCCCAGGGACACCATGTGCGGCCTGGAGCCACTTCATGCATGCCACCCACATGGCAAGGCCATGATGGCCACAGGGTGTCACCTAGGATTATCAAACACAGCCCAACAGTGTACCACCTTGCGCATGCCATGCATGTGGTGATGCTGTCATGACCATCAGGTATCACCTTGAATTGGGCACATCCCATCAGGCAGGGTGCCATCTCGTGAGGGTCACCTGGGTTGCGAGGCCCTCTCAGCCACCAGGTGGCACCTAGGCCCATGCACACCCCACCCACCAGAGTGCCATCTCACAAGGGTCACACTTGTGGCATGGCCGTCATGGCAACCGGCTGTGACCTAGGCCCAGGCACATCCAGCCCAACAGGATGCCACCACGCATGGGTCAGCCATGTGGTGAGGCTGTAATGGCTGCCAGATGTCACCTCAGCTCAGTCACACCCTGCCCGGCAAAAAGCCACCTCACATGGGTCACCCGTGTTGAGAGGCTGTCACAACCACGGGGTGTCCATTGGCCCCATCACACCCTGCTGGCAGGGTGCCACATCATGCATACCACCCAAGTGCTGAGGCCATTATGGTCACAAGGTGTAACCTCGGTCCAGTAACACCCCACCCAGATGGGTGCACCCTTGCACTTGTCACACACATAGCTGCACCGTCAAAGCCACCAGGTGTCACCTAGACCCCCTCACATCCCACCTGCGGTGTGCCACTTTGCATGTGCCACCCATGTTGCAAGGCCATTATGGCTGCCAGATGTCACCTCAGATCCATCACACCCCACCTAGCAGGGTGCCACCTCACATCAGTCACCCACGTGCTGAGGCCATCAGGGCTGCCAGGTGTCACATCAACCTGGGCATATCCACCCAGTGGGGTGCCACCTCACATAGGTAACCCACGTGGCAAGTACATCATAGCTGCTGGCTGTCACCTCAGCCCAGGCACACGCCACCTGATGGGGAGCCACCTTGCACCTGTCACCCGAGTGGCAAGGCCATCACAGAAGCTGTGTTTGACCTTGGCCTGGGCACATGCCGCCTGGTGGGATGCCACCACACCAGGGTCACCTATGTGGTGAGGCTGACATTCCATTGGGTTTCACCTCAGCCCAGTCACACATCACCTGGGGGCTGCCACCTCGCATGGGTCACCCACATGTTGATGCCCTCATGAATGCTGGGATTCACTTTTGCCTGGGCACACACCAACTGGAGGAGTGCCACATACTGTGGTGCATCTGCCTAATGAGGCCTGCATGGCAGCTGGGTGTCACCTAGACCTGGTCACACACCACCCATCACGGTGACACTTCGCACATGCCACCTGCATGGTGATGTGGTCAGGAGGCCAAGTTTCACCTCGGCTACTTCACACCCTGCCCAGTGGGGAGTCACATCATGCAGGTGATGCACGTGGCAAGACCCTCATGGCCAGGGTGTCACTTAGGCCTGGTCACACCCCACCCCACAGAGTGCCACTTTACACATATCACCCATGAGGCAAGGCCGTAATGGTCACTGGGTGTCACCTCAGCCCAGTTACACACTGCCTGGCTGTGTGCCACCATGTGTGTTCTCCCATGTGGCTAGGCCTTCATGGCCACTGGGTTTGACCTCAGAACTGGCACAACCCGCCCAGCTGGGTGCAACCTCATGTGGGTCACCCACGTATTGAGGCCATAATGGAAGTGGGGTTTGACCTCAGCCTGGGCAAATCCCACCCAGAGGGATGCCACTCCACATGTGCCATCCGCATGGTGAGGCCATCATGGCCACCAGGTGTCACCTCGGCCTTGGGACACTCTGCCCAGTGGAGAGCAACCTCATGCATGCCACCCATGCGGTGAGGCCCTGCACAGGTCACCTGCATGGTGAGGCCATCACAGCCACCAGGTGTCACTTTGGCACAGTCATGTTGCTGCCCAACAGGTTGCCACATCACACTGGTCACCCACGTGGTAAGGCTGTCATGGCCCCTGAGTGTCACCCTGGCCTGGGCACACCCAACCCGGTGGGGTGCCAACCATGTGTTGAGGCCATCAGAGAACCTGTGTTTGACCTTGGCCCACAAACACCTGCCCAGTGGGGTTCCAGCCTGCCAGGGTCACCCATGTGGTGAGGCCAACACACTGCCAGGTGTCACCTAGGCCTGGGCACACCCCACCTGGTGGGATGCTACATCTCATTGGTCACCCGCATGTTGAGGACATTACTGTGGCCTGGTGGAAACTCGGCCCCATCACTCCCTACCTGGTGGGGTGCTACCTCATACAGGCCACCCACATTGCAAGGCCGTCACAGCCACCAGGTGTCACCTCAGCCCCATTGCACTCCACCCATCAGGGGGCCACCTCACACGGGTCACCTGTGTGGCAAGCCCATCATGGCCGCCAGGTGTCACTTCAGTCCTGTCAGTCTCCACCAGGTCAGGTACCACCTCACATATGTCACCAGCATGGCAAGGTCATCATGACCATGGTGTGTCACCTCAGCCCCATGACACACCACCTGGCATGGTGAAACCTTGCATGAGCCACCCGCGTGGTGAGGACATCACAGCCACTGGGTGTCAAAATGGCCCAGACACACGCCTCATGGTGGAATGCCACCTCATGCAGGTCACCCATGTGGTGAGGCCGTCACAACCACCATGTGTCACCTCGGCCCCAACTCTGCCTACCTGATGGGGTGCTACCTCACATGTGCCACCCACATGACAATGCAGTCACAGCCACTAGCTGTCACCTCATCCCCATGACACCACACCTGGTGAGGTGTCATCTCTTGCATGCCACCCATGTGATGAGGACACCACAGCCACCAGGTGTCACCTTAGCTCAATCACACTCTGTCCTCCAGTGTGTCACCTCATGCAAGCCACCCGTGTGGTGAGTCCATCACAGTCATCAGGTGTCACCTCAAACCAGGTGCACCTCGCCGTGTGCAATGCCACTTCGCACGAGTCACCTGAAATGTGAGGCCATCATGGCTGCCAGGTGTCACCTAGGCTTGGGCACACCCCACCTGGTGGGATGCTACCTCTCATTGGTCACCCACATGTTGAGGACATTACAGTGGCCTGGTGGAACCTCGGCCCCATCACTCCCTACCTGGTGGGGTGCTACCGCGTACTGCCAACCACATGGCAAGGCCATCACAGCCACAAGGTGTCACCTCAGCCTGGTCACACCCTCCCCAGTGGAGTGTCTCCTTACACATGCCACCCATATTGCTCATCTGTCACATAAACCATGTGTCACCTCAACCTGGGTGCACCCCACCCAGCACTGGTAACCCACGTTGCAGGGCAATCATAGCAACCAGTTGTCACCTCGGCATGGGCACACCCCACCCAGCAGGATACCACCTCATGCGGGTCACCAGTGTGTTGAGGCCCTCACGGCCGCCATGTTTCACCTAGGCCTGGGCACACCCCACCCAGTGGGGTTTCAACTCACGAATGTCACCCATGTAGTGAGGCCTTCATGGCTGCTGGTTGTCACCTTGGCCCAGTCATACACCACCCAGTGGGATGCCACCACACAGTGGTAACCAGCGTGGCGAGGCTGTCACAGCTGCCAGGTGTCATTTTGGCCCGTTCACACCACGCACAGCTGGGTGCCACCTCGTGCTAGCCACCCACGTGGCAAGTCATCTCAGCCACCATGTTTCACTTTGGCCCCATCACTCTAGGCCTGGTAGGGTGCGACCTCACATGTGCTACCCACATGGTGAGGCAGTAACGGCCATAGTGTTTTACCTCATCCCCATGACACCATGCCCAGTGGGGTGTCATCTCTTGTGTGCCATCCATGTGGCAAGCCCATCATGGCTGCCGGGTGTCACCTCAGCCCAATCACACCCTACCTGGCAGGGCTAACCTCACGCATGCCACCCACATTGCAAGTCCAATGTGGTCGCTGTGTCATGTCAACCCAGTCACACCACACCATGCAGGATTCCAAATCGCATGGGTCACCTGTGTTGTGAGGCCTTCACAGCCACTGAGTGTCACCTTGGCCTGGGTACACCTTGCCCATTGGGATGTCACCTAGCATGTGCCACCCACATGGTGCAGCACTCACGGCCACCAATATTCAGCCCCGTCACTCCCTGCCCAGGAGAATGTCACCTCAACATGGCACCTGCATGGCAAGGTGGTCACACCGCTGGGTGTCACGTCTGCATGGTCACACCCCATCCCGCAGGTTGCCACCTGGCAAAGGTCAACTGCATGGTGAGGCTGTCATGGCTGCCAGATGTCTCCTCTGCCTGAGCACACACTGCCTGGTGGGGAGCCACCATGCACAGATCACCCACGTGATGAGGCCCTCACAGCTGCTGGGTGTCACCTTGGATGCTTCACACACCACCCAGTGGGGTACCACCTCGTATGGGTCACCTGCATGGAGAAGCCATCACTGCCACTGGGTGACAGCTTAGTTCAGTCACACCATGTCTTGTGGGGAGCCACCTCACTTGGGTCACCCATGTGGTGAGGCTGTCATAGCCATGGGATGTCACCTTGACCCCTTCATAGCATTCACAGCAGGGTGCCACCACACTGGAGCCACCTAAGAGGCAAGGGATCATGACCACCATGTGTCATCTCAGCCACGTCACACCCCACCAGGCAAGGTGCTACCTCACCCATGTCACCAGCATGGTGAGGCTATCAAGGCCACGAGGTGTCACCTAAGCCCACTCAGACACTGCCCCATGGGGTGCTACATTGTGCATGCTACTCACATGGCTAGGCCATCATGGCCACTGGGTGTCACTTCAGCCCAGTCATTCCCCACAATGCCAGGTGCCACCTTGATGTGCCACCCGCATAGCTAGGCAATCACACCACTAGGTGCCACCTTGTCCCTGTGACACCACACCTGGCACCATGTCATCTCTTGTGTGTCCCCCATGTAGTGAGGCCATCACAGCCACTGGGTGTCACCTCTTCCCGGTCAATACCCACCTGCCAGCGTGTCAACTAGCATGTGCTTCCCTCAGGACGAGACCATCACAGCCACCAGGTGTCACCTCAGCCCGATCACACACTGCACAGTGGGGTGTCACCTGGTGCATGCCACCTGTGCTGCAAGTCTGTCTCGGTCAAAGTGTGTCACCTCAACCCGGGCATACCCCACCATGTGAGATGCCACCTCGCATGGTTACTCACGTTGTGAGCACCTCTATGCCACCAGATGTCACCTTGGCCTGGTTACACCCTGCCAGGCAGGGTGCCAGCTCATGTGGGTCACCCATGTGGTGAGGTCCTCATGGCCACTGGGCATCACCTTGGACCAGTCACACACCACCTAACGGGGTGCCACTTTGCAAGGGTCACCCATGTGATGTGGCTCTCACAGCTGCTGTGGATCACTTTGGCCTGCTCACACTGCAGCCTGCAGGGTGCAATCTCACACTTGCTACGATTGTGGTGAGGCTGTCATGGCCACCAGGTGTCACCTTGGCCTGGTCACAACCCACACAGCATGGTGCCACCTCTTGCAGGTCACCCATGTGGCAAGGCCATCACTGCTGCTGGGTGTCACCTCAGCTCGGTCACAACCTGCCAGCAGGAAGCCACCTAGTATAGGTCACCAGGGTTGCAAGGCTGTCACAGCCGCAGGGTGTCCATTGGCCCCATCGCACCTTGCCTGGCAGGGTGCTACCATGTGTGTGCCACCCAAGTGGTGAGGCCATCACAGCCACCAGGTGCCACCTCGGCCCTGTAACACCCCACCTGGTGGGGTGCAACCTTGCACTTGCCACCCATGTAGCTGGGCCATCACAGCACCATGGGTCACCTCGGCACCCTTACACCCTGCCCAGAGCGGTGGCACTTTGCAGCTTCCACCCACATTGCAAGGCCATTACAGCTGCTGGGTGTCACTTCAGCCCCACCACACCCTGCCTGGTGGGGTGTCAACTCATGTGATTCACCCATGTGGTGAGGCCACCAGGGATATCAGGCCTCACCTCAGCCCAGGCACATCCACCCTGTGGGGTGCCACCTTACATGTGTAAGCCATGTGGTGAGGCCGTCAGTGTTGCCAGGTCTCACCTCAGCCCAGGGACACCATGTGCGGCCTGGAGCCACTTCATGCATGCCACCCACATGGCAAGGCCATGATGGCCACAGGGTGTCACCTAGGATTATCAAACACAGCCCAACAGTGTACCACCTTGCGCATGCCATGCATGTGGTGATGCTGTCATGACCATCAGGTATCACCTTGAATTGGGCACATCCCATCAGGCAGGGTGCCATCTCGTGAGGGTCACCTGGGTTGCGAGGCCCTCTCAGCCACCAGGTGGCACCTAGGCCCATGCACACCCCACCCACCAGAGTGCCATCTCACAAGGGTCACACTTGTGGCATGGCCGTCATGGCAACCGGCTGTGACCTAGGCCCAGGCACATCCAGCCCAACAGGATGCCACCACGCATGGGTCAGCCATGTGGTGAGGCTGTAATGGCTGCCAGATGTCACCTCAGCTCAGTCACACCCTGCCCGGCAAAAAGCCACCTCACATGGGTCACCCGTGTTGAGAGGCTGTCACAACCACGGGGTGTCCATTGGCCCCATCACACCCTGCTGGCAGGGTGCCACATCATGCATACCACCCAAGTGCTGAGGCCATTATGGTCACAAGGTGTAACCTCGGTCCAGTAACACCCCACCCAGATGGGTGCACCCTTGCACTTGTCACACACATAGCTGCACCGTCAAAGCCACCAGGTGTCACCTAGACCCCCTCACATCCCACCTGCGGTGTGCCACTTTGCATGTGCCACCCATGTTGCAAGGCCATTATGGCTGCCAGATGTCACCTCAGATCCATCACACCCCACCTAGCAGGGTGCCACCTCACATCAGTCACCCACGTGCTGAGGCCATCAGGGCTGCCAGGTGTCACATCAACCTGGGCATATCCACCCAGTGGGGTGCCACCTCACATAGGTAACCCACGTGGCAAGTACATCATAGCTGCTGGCTGTCACCTCAGCCCAGGCACACGCCACCTGATGGGGAGCCACCTTGCACCTGTCACCCGAGTGGCAAGGCCATCACAGAAGCTGTGTTTGACCTTGGCCTGGGCACATGCCGCCTGGTGGGATGCCACCACACCAGGGTCACCTATGTGGTGAGGCTGACATTCCATTGGGTTTCACCTCAGCCCAGTCACACATCACCTGGGGGCTGCCACCTCGCATGGGTCACCCACATGTTGATGCCCTCATGAATGCTGGGATTCACTTTTGCCTGGGCACACACCAACTGGAGGAGTGCCACATACTGTGGTGCATCTGCCTAATGAGGCCTGCATGGCAGCTGGGTGTCACCTAGACCTGGTCACACACCACCCATCACGGTGACACTTCGCACATGCCACCTGCATGGTGATGTGGTCAGGAGGCCAAGTTTCACCTCGGCTACTTCACACCCTGCCCAGTGGGGAGTCACATCATGCAGGTGATGCACGTGGCAAGACCCTCATGGCCAGGGTGTCACTTAGGCCTGGTCACACCCCACCCCACAGAGTGCCACTTTACACATATCACCCATGAGGCAAGGCCGTAATGGTCACTGGGTGTCACCTCAGCCCAGTTACACACTGCCTGGCTGTGTGCCACCATGTGTGGGTCTCCCATGTGGCTAGGCCTTCATGGCCACTGGGTTTGACCTCAGAACTGGCACAACCCGCCCAGCTGGGTGCAACCTCATGTGGGTCACCCACGTATTGAGGCCATAATGGAAGTGGGGTTTGACCTCAGCCTGGGCAAATCCCACCCAGAGGGATGCCACTCCACATGTGCCATCCGCATGGTGAGGCCATCATGGCCACCAGGTGTCACCTCGGCCTTGGGACACTCTGCCCAGTGGAGAGCAACCTCATGCATGCCACCCATGCGGTGAGGCCCTGCACAGGTCACCTGCATGGTGAGGCCATCACAGCCACCAGGTGTCACTTTGGCACAGTCATGTGCTGCCCAACAGGTTGCCACATCACACTGGTCACCCACGTGGTAAGGCTGTCATGGCCCCTGAGTGTCACCCTGGCCTGGGCACACCCAACCCGGTGGGGTGCCAACCATGTGTTGAGGCCATCAGAGAACCTGTGTTTGACCTTGGCCCACAAACACCTGCCCAGTGGGGTTCCAGCCTGCCAGGGTCACCCATGTGGTGAGGCCAACACACTGCCAGGTGTCACCTAGGCCTGGGCACACCCCACCTGGTGGGATGCTACATCTCATTGGTCACCCGCATGTTGAGGACATTACTGTGGCCTGGTGGAAACTCGGCCCCATCACTCCCTACCTGGTGGGGTGCTACCTCATACAGGCCACCCACATTGCAAGGCTGTCACAGCCACCAGGTGTCACCTCAGCCCCATTGCACTCCACCCATCAGGGGGCCACCTCACACGGGTCACCTGTGTGGCAAGCCCATCATGGCCGCCAGGTGTCACTTCAGTCCTGTCAATCTCCACCAGGTCAGGTACCACCTCACATATGTCACCAGCATGGCAAGGTCATCATGACCATGGTGTGTCACCTCAGCCCCATGACACACCACCTGGCATGGTGAAACCTTGCATGAGCCACCCGCGTGGTGAGGACATCACAGCCACTGGGTGTCAAAATGGCCCAGACACACGCCTCATGGTGGAATGCCACCTCATGCAGGTCACCCAGGTGGTGAGGCCGTCACAGCCACCATGTGTCACCTTGGCCCCAACTCTGCCTACCTGATGGGGTGCTACCTCACATGTGCCACCCACATGACAATGCAGTCACAGCCACTAGCTGTCACCTCATCCCCATGACACCACACCTGGTGGGGTGTCATCTCTTGCATGCCACCCATGTGATGAGGACACCACAGCCACCAGGTGTCACCTTAGCTCAATCACACTCTGTCCTCCAGTGTGTCACCTCATGCAAGCCACCCGTGTGGTGAGTCCATCACACTCATCAGGTGTCACCTCAACCAAGGTGCACCTCGCCGTGTGCAATGCCACTTTGCAAGAGTCACCTGAAATGTGAGGCCATCATGGCTGCCAGGTGTCACCTAGGCCTGGGCACACCCCACCTGGTGGGATGCTACCTCTCATTGGTCACCCGCATGTTTAAGACATTACAGTGGCCTGGTGGAACCTCGGCCCCATCACTCCCTACCTGGTGGGGTGCTACCTCGTACATGCCAACCACATGGCAAGGCCGTCACAGCCACAAGGTGTCACCTCAGCCTGGTCACACCCTCCCCAGTGGAGTGTCACCTTACACATGCCACCCATATTGCTCATCTGTCACATAAACCATGTGTCACCTCAACCTGGGTGCACCCCACCCAGCACTGGTAACCCACGTTGCAGGGCAATCATAGCAACCAGGTGTCACCTCGGCATGGGCACACCCCACCCAGCAGGATACCACCTCATGCGGGTCACCAGTGTGTTGAGGCCCTCACGGCCGCCATGTTTCACCTAGGCCTGGGCACACCCCACCCAGTGGGGTTTCAACTCACGAATGTCACCCATGTAGTGAGGCCTTCATGGCTGCTGGTTGTCACCTTGGCCCAGTCATACACCACCCAGTGGGATGCCACCACACAGTGGTAACCAGCGTGGCGAGGCTGTCACAGCTGCCAGGTGTCATTTTGGCCCGTTCACACCACGCACAGCTGGGTGCCACCTCGTGCTAGCCACCCACGTGGCAAGTCATCTCAGCCACCATGTTTCACTTTGGCCCCATCACTCTAGGCCTGGTAGGGTGCGACCTCACATGTGCTACCCACATGGTGAGGCAGTAACGGCCATAGTGTTTTACCTCATCCCCATGACACCATGCCCAGTGGGGTGTCATCTCTTGTGTGCCATCCATGTGGCAAGCCCATCATGGCTGCCGGGTGTCACCTCAGCCCAATCACACCCTACCTGGCAGGGCTAACCTCACGCATGCCACCCACATTGCAAGTCCAATGTGGTCGCTGTGTCATGTCAACCCAGTCACAACACACCATGCAGGATTCCAAATCGCATGGGTCACCTGTGTTGTGAGGCCTTCACAGCCACTGAGTGTCACCTTGGCCTGGGTACACCTTGCCCATTGGGATGTCACCTAGCATGTGCCACCCACATGGTGCAGCACTCACGGCCACCAATATTCAGCCCCGTCACTCCCTGCCCAGGAGAATGTCACCTCAACATGGCACCTGCATGGCAAGGTGATCACACCGCTGGGTGTCACATCTGCATGGTCACACCCCATCCCGCAGGTTGCCACCTGGCAAAGGTCAACTGCATGGTGAGGCTGTCATGGCTGCCAGATGTCTCCTCTGCCTGAGCACACACTGCCTGGTGGGGAGCCACCATGCACAGATCACCCATGTGATGAGGCCCTCACAGCTGCTGGGTGTCACCTTGGATGCTTCACACACCACCCAGTGGGGTACCACCTCGTATGGGTCACCTGCATGGAGAAGCCATCACTGCCACTGGGTGACAGCTTAGTTCAGTCACACCATGTCTTGTGGGGAGCCACCTCACTTGGTTCACCCATGTGGTGAGGCTGTCATAGCCATGGGATGTCACCTTGACCCCTTCATAGCATTCACAGCAGGGTGCCACCACACTGGAGCCACCTAAGAGGCAAGGGATCATGACCACCATGTGTCATCTCAGCCACGTCACACCCCACCAGGCAAGGTGCTACCTCACCCATGTCACCAGCATGGTGAGGCTATCAAGGCCACGAGGTGTCACCTAAGCCCACTCAGACACTGCCCGATGGGGTGCTACATAGTGTATGCTACTCACATGGCTAGGCCATCATGGCCACCGGGTGTCACTTCAGCCCCGTCATTCCCCACCCTGCCAGGTGCCACCTTGATGTGCCACCCGCATAGCTAGGCAATCACACCACTAGGTGCCACCTTGTCCCTGTGACACCACACCTGGCACCATGTCATCTCTTGTGTGTCCCCCATGTAGTGAGGCCATCACGGCCACTGGGTGTCACCTCTTCCTGGTCAATACCCACCTGCCAGGGTGTCAATTAGCATGTGCTTCCCTCAGGACGAGACCATCACAGCCACCAGGTGTCACCTCAGCCCGATCACACACTGCACAGTGGGGTGTCACCTGGTGCATGCCACCTGTGCTGCAAGTCTGTCTCGGTCAAAGTGTGTCACCTCAACCCGGGCATACCCCACCATTTGAGATGCCACCTCGCATGGTTACTCACGTTGTGAGCACCTCTATGCCACCAGATGTCACCTTGGCCTGGTTACACCCTGCCAGGCAGGGTGCCAGCTCATGTGGGTCACCCATGTGGTGAGGTCCTCATGGCCACTGGGCATCACCTTGGACCAGTCACACACCACCTAACGGGGTGCCACTTTGCAAGGGTCACCCATGTGATGTGGCTCTCACAGCTGCTGTGGATCACTTTGGCCTGGTCACACTGCAGCCTGCAGGGTGCAATCTCACACTTGCTACGATTGTGGTGAGGCTGTCATGGCCACCAGGTGTCACCTTGGCCTGGTCACAACCCACACAGCATGGTGCCACCTCTTGCAGGTCACCCATGTGGCAAGGCCATCACTGCTGCTGGGTGTCACCTCAGCTCGGTCACAACCTGCCAGCAGGAAGCCACCTAGTATAGGTCACCAGGGTTGCAAGGCTGTCACAGCCACAGGGTGTCCATTGGCCCCATCGCACCTTGCCTGGCAGGGTGCTACCATGTGTGTGCCACCCAAGTGGTGAGGCCATCACAGCCACCAGGTGCCACCTCGGCCCTGTAACACCCCGCCTGGTGGGGTGCAACCTTGCACTTGCCACCCATGTAGCTGGGCCATCACAGCACCATGGGTCACCTCGGCACCCTTACACCCTGCCCAGAGCGGTGGCACTTTGCAGCTTCCACCCACATTGCAAGGCCATTACAGCTGCTGGGTGTCACTTCAGCCCCACCACACCCTGCCTGGTGGGGTGTCAACTCATGTGATTCACCCATGTGGTGAGGCCACCAGGGATATCAGGCCTCACCTCAGCCCAGGCACATCCACCCTGTGGGGTGCCACCTTACATGTGTAAGCCATGTGGTGAGGCCGTCAGTGTTGCCAGGTCTCACCTCAGCCCAGGGACACCATGTGCGGCCTGGAGCCACTTCATGCATGCCACCCACATGGCAAGGCCATGATGGCCACAGGGTGTCACCTAGGATTATCAAACACAGCCCAACAGTGTACCACCTTGCGCATGCCATGCATGTGGTGATGCTGTCATGACCATCAGGTATCACCTTGATTTGGGCACATCCCATCAGGCAGGGTGCCATCTCGTGAGGGTCACCTGGGTTGCGAGGCCCTCTCAGCCACCAGGTGGCACCTAGGCCCATGCACACCCCACCCACCAGAGTGCCATCTCACAAGGGTCACACTTGTGGCATGGCCGTCATGGCAACCGGCTGTGACCTAGGCCCAGGCACATCCAGCCCAACAGGATGCCACCACGCATGGGTCAGCCATGTGGTGAGGCTGTAATGGCTGCCAGATGTCACCTCAGCTCAGTCACACCCTGCCCGGCAAAAAGCCACTTCACATGGGTCACCCGTGTTGAGAGGCTGTCACAACCACGGGGTGTCCATTGGCCCCATCACACCCTGCTGGCAGGGTGCCACATCATGCATACCACCCAAGTGCTGAGGCCATTATGGTCACAAGGTGTAACCTCGGTCCAGTAACACCCCACCCAGATGGGTGCACCCTTGCACTTGTCACACACATAGCTGCACCGTCAAAGCCACCAGGTGTCACCTAGACCCCCTCACATCCCACCTGCGGTGTGCCACTTTGCATGTGCCACCCATGTTGCAAGGCCATTATGGCTGCCAGATGTCACCTCAGATCCATCACACCCCACCTAGCAGGGTGCCACCTCACATCAGTCACCCACGTGCTGAGGCCATCAGGGCTGCCAGGTGTCACATCAACCTGGGCATATCCACCCAGTGGGGTGCCACCTCACATAGGTAACCCACGTGGCAAGTACATCATAGCTGCTGGCTGTCACCTCAGCCCAGGCACACGCCACCTGATGGGGAGCCACCTTGCACCTCTCACCCGAGTGGCAAGGCCATCACAGAAGCTGTGTTTGACCTTGGCCTGGGCACATGCCGCCTGGTGGGATGCCACCACACCAGGGTCACCTATGTGGTGAGGCTGACATTCCATTGGGTTTCACCTCAGCCCAGTCACACATCACCTGGGGGCTGCCACCTCGCATGGGTCACCCACATGTTGATGCCCTCATGAATGCTGGGATTCACTTTTGCCTGGGCACACACCAACTGGAGGAGTGCCACATACTGTGGTGCATCTGCCTGATGAGGCCTGCATGGCAGCTGGGTGTCACCTAGAGCTGGTCACACACCACCCATCACGGTGACACTTCGCACATGCCACCTGCATGGTGATGTGGTCAGGAGGCCAAGTTTCACCTTGGCTACTTCACACCCTGCCCAGTGGGGAGTCACATCATGCAGGTGATGCACGTGGCAAGACCCTCATGGCCAGGGTGTCACTTAGGCCTGGTCACACCCCACCCCACAGAGTGCCACTTTACACATATCACCCATGAGGCAAGGCCGTAATGGTCACTGGGTGTCACCTCAGCCCAGTTACACACTGCCTGGCTGTGTGCCACCATGTGTGGGTCTCCCCTGTGGCTAGGCCTTCATGGCCACTGGGTTTCACCTCAGAACTGGCACAACCCGCCCAGCTGGGTGCAACCTCATGTGGGTCACCCACGTATTGAGGCCATAATGGAAGTGGGGTTTGACCTCGGCCTGGGCAAATCCCACCCAGAGGGATGCCACTCCACATGTGCCATCCGCATGGTGAGGCCATCATGGCCACCAAGTGTCACCTCAGCCTTGGGACACTCTGCCCAGTGGAGAGCAACCTCATGCATGCCACCCATGCGGTGAGGCCTTGTACAGGTAACCTGCATGGAGAGGCCATCACAGCCACCAGGTGTCACTTTGGCACAGTCATGTGCTGCCCAACAGGTTGCCACATCACACTGGTCACCCACGTGGTAAGGCTGTCATGGCCCCTGAGTGTCACCTTGGCCTGGGCACACCCAACCAGTGGGGTGCCACCCATGTGGTGAGGCCATCACAGAACCTGTGTTTGACCTTGGCCCAGAAACACCTGCCCAGTGGGGTTCCAGCCAGCCAGGGTCACCCATGTGGTGAGGCCAACACACTGCCAGGTGTCACCTAGGCCTGGGCACACCCCACCTGGTGGGATGCTACATCTCATTGGTCACCCGCATGTTGAGGACATTACTGTGGCCTGGTGGAAACTCGGCCCATCACTCCCTACCTGGTGGGTGCTACCTCATACAGGCCACCCACATGGCAAGGCCGTCACAGCCACCAGGTGTCACCTCAGCCCCATTGCACTCCACCCATCAGGTGGCGACCTCACACGGGTCACCTGTGTGGCAAGCCCATCATGGCCGCCAGGTGTCACTTCAGTCCTGTCAATCTCCACCAGGTCAGGTACCACCTCACATATGTCACCAGCATGGCAAGGTCATCATGACCATGGTGTGTCACCTCAGCCCCATGACACACCACCTGGCATGGTGAAACCTTGCATGAGCCACCCGCGTGGTGAGGACATCACAGCCACTGGGTGTCAAAATGGACCAGACACATGCCTCATGGTGGAATGCCACCTCATGCAGGTCACCCAGGTGGTGAGGCCGTCACAGCCACCATGTGTCACCTTGGCCCCAACTCTGCTACCTGATGGGGTGCTACCTCACATGTGCCACCCACATGACAATGCAGTCACAGCCACTAGCTGTCACCTCATCCCCATGACACCACACCTGGTGGGGTGTCATCTCTTGCATGCCACCCATGTGATGAGGACACCACAGCCACCAGGTGTCACCTTAGCTCAATCACACTCTATCCTCCAGTGTGTCACCTCATGCAAGCCACCCGTGTGGTGAGTCCATCACAGTCATCAGGTGTCACCTCAACCAAGGTGCACTTCGCCGTGTGCAATGCCCCTTTGCAAGAGTCACCTGAAATGTGAGGCCATCATGGCTGCCAGGTGTCACCTAGGCCTGGGCACACCCCACCTGGTGGGATGCTACCTCTCATTGGTCACCCGCATGTTTAAGACATTACAGTGGCCTGGTGGAACCTCGGCCCCATCACTCCCTACCTGGTGGGGTGCTACCTCGTACATGCCAACCACATGGCAAGGCCGTCACAGCCACAAGGTGTCACCTCAGCCTGGTCACACCCTCCCCAGTGGAGTGTCTCCTTACACATGCCACCCATATTGCTCATCTGTCACATAAACCATGTGTCACCTCAACCTGGGTGCACCCCACCCAGCACTGGTAACCCACGTTGCAGGGCAATCATAGCAACCAGGTGTCACCTCGGCATGGGCACACCCCACCCAGCAGGATACCACCTCATGCGGGTCACCAGTGTGTTGAGGCCCTCACGGCCGCCATGTTTCACCTAGGCCTGGGCACACCCCACCCAGTGGGGTTTCAACTCACGAATGTCACCCATGTAGTGAGGCCTTCATGGCTGCTGGTTGTCACCTTGGCCCAGTCATACACCACCCAGTGGGATGCCACCACACAGTGGTAACCAGCGTGGCGAGGCTGTCACAGCTGCCAGGTGTCATTTTTGGCCCGTTCACACCACGCACAGCTGGGTGCCACCTCGTGCTAGCCACCCACGTGGCAAGTCATCTCAGCCACCATGTTTCACTTTGGCCCCATCACTCTAGGCCTGGTAGGGTGCGACCTCACATGTGCTACCCACATGGTGAGGCAGTAACGGCCATAGTGTTTTACCTCATCCCATGACACCATGCCCAGTGGGGTGTCATCTCTTGTGTGCCATCCATGTGGCAAGCCCATCATGGCTGCCGGGTGTCACCTCAGCCCAATCACACCCTACCTGGCAGGGCTAACCTCACGCATGCCACCCACATTGCAAGTCCAATGTGGTCGCTGTGTCATGTCAACCCAGTCACACCACACCATGCAGGATTCCAAATCGCATGGGTCACCTGTGTTGTGAGGCCTTCACAGCCACTGAGTGTCACCTTGGCCTGGGGTACACCTTGCCCATTGGGATGTCACCTAGCATGTGCCACCACATGGTGCAGCACTCACGGCCACCAATATTCAGCCCCGTCACTCCCTGCCCAGGAGAATGTCACCTCAACATGGCACCTGCATGGCAAGGTGGTCACACCGCTGGGTGTCACGTCTGCATGGTCACACCCCATCCCGCAGGTTGCCACCTGGCAAAGGTCAACTGCATGGTGAGGCTGTCATGGCTGCCAGATGTCTCCTCTGCCTGAGCACACACTGCCTGGTGGGGAGCCACCATGCACAGATCACCCACGTGATGAGGCCCTCACAGCTGCTGGGTGTCACCTTGGATGCTTCACACACCACCCAGTGGGGTACCACCTCGTATGGGTCACCTGCATGGAGAAGCCATCACTGCCACTGGGTGACAGCTTAGTTCAGTCACACCATGTCTTGTGGGAGCCACCTCACTTGGGTCACCCATGTGGTGAGGCTGTCATAGCCATGGGATGTCACCTTGACCCCTTCATAGCATTCACAGCAGGGTGCCACCACACTGGAGCCACCTAAGAGGCAAGGGATCATGACCACCATGTGTCATCTCAGCCACGTCACACCCCACCAGGCAAGGTGCTACCTCACCCATGTCACCAGCATGGTGAGGCTATCAAGGCCACGAGGTGTCACCTAAGCCCACTCAGACACTGCCCCATGGGGTGCTACATTGTGCATGCTACTCACATGGCTAGGCCATCATGGCCACTGGGTGTCACTTCAGCCCAGTCATTCCCCACCCTGCCAGGTGCCACCTTGATGTGCCACCCGCATAGCTAGGCAATCACACCACTAGGTGCCACCTTGTCCCTGTGACACCACACCTGGCACCATGTCATCTCTTGTGTGTCCCCCATGTAGTGAGGCCATCACAGCCACTGGGTGTCACCTCTTCCCGGTCAATACCCACCTGCCAGCGTGTCAACTAGCATGTGCTTCCCTCAGGACGAGACCATCACAGCCACCAGGTGTCACCTCAGCCCGATCACACACTGCACAGTGGGGTGTCACCTGGTGCATGCCACCTGTGCTGCAAGTCTGTCTCGGTCAAAGTGTGTCACCTCAACCCGGCATACCCCACCATGTGAGATGCCACCTCGCATGGTTACTCACGTTGTGAGCACCTCTATGCCACCAGATGTCACCTTGGCCTGGTTACACCCTGCCAGGCAGGGTGCCAGCTCATGTGGGTCACCCATGTGGTGAGGTCCTCATGGCCACTGGGCATCACCTTGGACCAGTCACACACACCTAACGGGGTGCCACTTTGCAAGGGTCACCCATGTGATGTGGCTCTCACAGCTGCTGTGGATCACTTTGGCCTGGTCACACTGCAGCCTGCAGGGTGCAATCTCACACTTGCTACGATTGTGGTGAGGCTGTCATGGCCACCAGGTGTCACCTTGGCCTGGTCACAACCCACACAGCATGGTGCCACCTCTTGCAGGTCACCCATGTGGCAAGGCCATCACTGCTGCTGGGTGTCACCTCAGCTCGGTCACAACCTGCCAGCAGGAAGCCACCTAGTATAGGTCACCAGGGTTGCAAGGCTGTCACAGCCGCAGGGTGTCCATTGGCCCCATCGCACCTTGCCTGGCAGGGTGCTACCATGTGTGTGCCACCCAAGTGGTGAGGCCATCACAGCCACCAGGTGCCACCTCGGCCCTGTAACACCCCACCTGGTGGGGTGCAACCTTGCACTTGCCACCCATGTAGCTGGGCCATCACAGCACCATGGGTCACCTCGGCACCCTTACACCCTGCCCAGAGCGGTGGCACTTTGCAGCTTCCACCCACATTGCAAGGCCATTAGAGCTGCTGGGTGTCACTTCAGCCCCACCACACCCTGCCTGGTGGGGTGTCAACTCATGTGATTCACCCATGTGGTGAGGCCACCAGGGATATCAGGCCTCACCTCAGCCCAGGCACATCCACCCTGTGGGGTGCCACCTTACATGTGTAAGCCATGTGGTGAGGCCGTCAGTGTTGCCAGGTCTCACCTCAGCCCAGGGACACCATGTGCGGCCTGGAGCCACTTCATGCATGCCACCCACATGGCAAGGCCATGATGGCCACAGGGTGTCACCTAGGATTATCAAACACAGCCCAACAGTGTACCACCTTGCGCATGCCATGCATGTGGTGATGCTGTCATGACCATCAGGTATCACCTTGAATTGGGCACATCCCATCAGGCAGGGTGCCATCTCGTGAGGGTCACCTGGGTTGCGAGGCCCTCTCAGCCACCATGTGGCACCTAGGCCCATGCACACCCCACCCACCAGAGTGCCATCTCACAAGGGTCACACTTGTGGCATGGCCGTCATGGCAACCGGCTGTGACCTAGGCCCAGGCACATCCAGCCCAACAGGATGCCACCACGCATGGGTCAGCCATGTGGTGAGGCTGTAATGGCTGCCAGATGTCACCTCAGCTCAGTCACACCCTGCCCGGCAAAAAGCCACCTCACATGGGTCACCCGTGTTGAGAGGCTGTCACAACCACGGGGTGTCCATTGGCCCCATCACACCCTGCTGGCAGGGTGCCACATCATGCATACCACCCAAGTGCTGAGGCCATTATGGTCACAAGGTGTAACCTCGGTCCAGTAACACCCCACCCAGATGGGTGCACCCTTGCACTTGTCACACACATAGCTGCACCGTCAAAGCCACCAGTGTCACCTAGACCCCCTCACATCCCACCTGCGGTGTGCCACTTTGCATGTGCCACCCATGTTGCAAGGCCATTATGGCTGCCAGATGTCACCTCAGATCCATCACACCCCACCTAGCAGGGTGCCACCTCACATCAGTCACCACGTGCTGAGGCCATCAGGGCTGCCAGGTGTCACATCAACCTGGGCATATCCACCCAGTGGGGTGCCACCTCACATAGGTAACCCACGTGGCAAGTACATCATAGCTGCTGGCTGTCACCTCAGCCCAGGCACACGCCACCTGATGGGAGCCACCTTGCACCTCTCACCCGAGTGGCAAGGCCATCACAGAAGCTGTGTTTGACCTTGGCCTGGGCACATGCCGCCTGGTGGGATGCCACCACACCAGGGTCACCTATGTGGTGAGGCTGACATTCCATTGGGTTTCACCTCAGCCCAGTCACACATCACCTGGGGGCTGCCACCTCGCATGGGTCACCCACATGTTGATGCCCTCATGAATGCTGGGATTCACTTTTGCCTGGGCACACACCAACTGGAGGAGTGCCACATACTGTGGTGCATCTGCCTAATGAGGCCTGCATGGCAGCTGGGTGTCACCTAGACCTGGTCACACACCACCCATCACGGTGACACTTCGCACATGCCACCTGCATGGTGATGTGGTCAGGAGGCCAAGTTTAACCTCGGCTACTTCACACCCTGCCCAGTGGGGAGTCACATCATGCAGGTGATGCACGTGGCAAGACCCTCATGGCCAGGGTGTCACTTAGGGCCTGGTCACACCCCACCCCACAGAGTGCCACTTTACACATATCACCCATGAGGCAAGGCCGTAATGGTCACTGGGTGTCACCTCAGCCCAGTTACACACTGCCTGGCTGTGTGCCACCATGTGTGGGTCTCCATGTGGCTAGGCCTTCATGGCCACTGGGTTTGACCTCAGAACTGGCACAACCCGCCCAGCTGGGTGCAACCTCATGTGGGTCACCCACGTATTGAGGCCATAATGGAAGTGGGGTTTGACCTCAGCCTGGGCAAATCCCACCCAGAGGGATGCCACTCCACATGTGCCATCCGCATGGTGAGGCCATCATGGCCACCAGGTGTCACCTCGGCCTTGGGACACTCTGCCCAGTGGAGAGCAACCTCATGCATGCCACCCATGCGGTGAGGCCCTGCACAGGTCACCTGCATGGTGAGGCCATCACAGCCACCAGGTGTCACTTTGGCACAGTCATGTGCTGCCCAACAGGTTGCCACATCACACTGGTCACCCACGTGGTAAGGCTGTCATGGCCCCTGAGTGTCACCCTGGCCTGGGCACACCCAACCCGGTGGGGTGCCAACCATGTGTTGAGGCCATCAGAGAACCTGTGTTTGACCTTGGCCCACAAACACCTGCCCAGTGGGGTTCCAGCCTGCCAGGGTCACCCATGTGGTGAGGCCAACACACTGCCAGGTGTCACCTAGGCCTGGGCACACCCCACCTGGTGGGATGCTACATCTCATTGGTCACCCGCATGTTGAGGACATTACTGTGGCCTGGTGGAAACTCGGCCCCATCACTCCCTACCTGGTGGGGTGCTACCTCATACAGGCCACCCACATTGCAAGGCCGTCACAGCCACCAGGTGTCACCTCAGCCCCATTGCACTCCACCCATCAGGGGGCCACCTCACACGGGTCACCTGTGTGGCAAGCCCATCATGGCCGCCAGGTGTCACTTCAGTCCTGTCAGTCTCCACCAGGTCAGGTACCACCTCACATATGTCACCAGCATGGCAAGGTCATCATGACCATGGTGTGTCACCTCAGCCCCATGACACACCACCTGGCATGGTGAAACCTTGCATGAGCCACCCGCGTGGTGAGGACATCACAGCCACTGGGTGTCAAAATGGCCCAGACACATGCCTCATGGTGGAATGCCACCTCATGCAGGTCACCCAGGTGGTGAGGCCGTCACAGCCACCATGTGTCACCTTGGCCCCAACTCTGCCTACCTGATGGGGTGCTACCTCACATGTGCCACCCACATGACAATGCAGTCACAGCCACTAGCTGTCACCTCATCCCCATGACACCACACCTGGTGGGGTGTCATCTCTTGCATGCCACCCATGTGATGAGGACACCACAGCCACCAGGTGTCACCTTAGCTCAATCACACTCTGTCCTCCAGTGTGTCACCTCATGCAAGCCACCCGTGTGGTGAGTCCATCACACTCATCAGGTGTCACCTCAACCAAGGTGCACCTCGCCGTGTGCAATGCCACTTTGCAAGAGTCACCTGAAATGTGAGGCCATCATGGCTGCCAGGTGTCACCTAGGCCTGGGCACACCCCACCTGGTGGGATGCTACCTCTCATTGGTCACCCGCATGTTTAAGACATTACAGTGGCCTGGTGGAACCTCGGCCCCATCACTCCCTACCTGGTGGGGTGCTACCTCGTACATGCCAACCACATGGCAAGGCCGTCACAGCCACAAGGTGTCACCTCAGCCTGGTCACACCCTCCCCAGTGGAGTGTCACCTTACACATGCCACCCATATTGCTCATCTGTCACATAAACCATGTGTCACCTCAACCTGGGTGCACCCCACCCAGCACTGGTAACCCACGTTGCAGGGCAATCATAGCAACCAGGTGTCACCTCGGCATGGGCACACCCCACCCAGCAGGATACCACCTCATGCGGGTCACCAGTGTGTTGAGGCCCTCACGGCCGCCATGTTTCACCTAGGCCTGGGCACACCCCACCCAGTGGGGTTTCAACTCACGAATGTCACCCATGTAGTGAGGCCTTCATGGCTGCTGGTTGTCACCTTGGCCCAGTCATACACCACCCAGTGGGATGCCACCACACAGTGGTAACCAGCGTGGCGAGGCTGTCACAGCTGCCAGGTGTCATTTTGGCCCGTTCACACCACGCACAGCTGGGTGCCACCTCGTGCTAGCCACCCACGTGGCAAGTCATCTCAGCCACCATGTTTCACTTTGGCCCCATCACTCTAGGCCTGGTAGGGTGCGACCTCACATGTGCTACCCACATGGTGAGGCAGTAACGGCCATAGTGTTTTACCTCATCCCCATGACACCATGCCCAGTGGGGTGTCATCTCTTGTGTGCCATCCATGTGGCAAGCCCATCATGGCTGCCGGGTGTCACCTCAGCCCAATCACACCCTACCTGGCAGGGCTAACCTCACGCATGCCACCCACATTGCAAGTCCAATGTGGTCGCTGTGTCATGTCAACCCAGTCACAACACACCATGCAGGATTCCAAATCGCATGGGTCACCTGTGTTGTGAGGCCTTCACAGCCACTGAGTGTCACCTTGGCCTGGGTACACCTTGCCCATTGGGATGTCACCTAGCATGTGCCACCCACATGGTGCAGCACTCACGGCCACCAATATTCAGCCCCGTCACTCCCTGCCCAGGAGAATGTCACCTCAACATGGCACCTGCATGGCAAGGTGATCACACCGCTGGGTGTCACATCTGCATGGTCACACCCCATCCCGCAGGTTGCCACCTGGCAAAGGTCAACTGCATGGTGAGGCTGTCATGGCTGCCAGATGTCTCCTCTGCCTGAGCACACACTGCCTGGTGGGGAGCCACCATGCACAGATCACCCATGTGATGAGGCCCTCACAGCTGCTGGGTGTCACCTTGGATGCTTCACACACCACCCAGTGGGGTACCACCTCGTATGGGTCACCTGCATGGAGAAGCCATCACTGCCACTGGGTGACAGCTTAGTTCAGTCACACCATGTCTTGTGGGGAGCCACCTCACTTGGTTCACCCATGTGGTGAGGCTGTCATAGCCATGGATGTCACCTTGACCCCTTCATAGCATTCACAGCAGGGTGCCACCACACTGGAGCCACCTAAGAGGCAAGGGATCATGACCACCATGTGTCATCTCAGCCACGTCACACCCCACCAGGCAAGGTGCTACCTCACCCATGTCACCAGCATGGTGAGGCTATCAAGGCCACGAGGTGTCACCTAAGCCA